>NC_092518.1:64407190-64710074 GCF_047511675.1 Marmota flaviventris | reverse complement strand
AGGAAAATTATATACCCCCAAAGGCACACCCCCAATGACCCACCTCCTCCAGCCACACCCTATCTGCCTTCAGTTACCAGTCAATCCCTATCAGGGGATTAATGCACTGATTAAGATTCCCATAACCCGGGCTGGGGATGTGGCTCAAGCGGTAGCGCGCTCACCTGGCATGCGTGAGGCCCGGGTTTGATCCTCAGCATCACATACAAACAAAGATGTTGTGTCCGCCAAGAACTAAATAAATAAATAAATATTAAAAATTCAAAAAAAAAAAAAAAAAAAAAAAAGATTCCCATAACCCAATCATTTCACCTCTAAACCTAGCATTGTCTCATATGTGAACTTTTGGGGGACAACTCATATCTAAACCATAACACACCACATGCCAAAAAAAATCTCAAAATAGATCAAAGACCTACATATAAGAGCTAAAAACTGTGAAACTAAGAAAACAGAAGACATCATGATGTTGGACAAATATTGTGTGCTTCTACTTATATGAGGTACCTAGAATAGTCAAATTGGTAGAAACAAAGTAGAATGATGGTTCACAGGGTCTGGGGCAAGGAGGAATGGGGAATTAGTGCTTAATGAGTTCAGAGGTTCAGTGTAGGATGATGAAAAGTTCTGAAGATGGAGAGTGGTGATGATTACACAACAATGTGCATATACTTAATGACACTGAACTGTACCCCTAAAATGGCTATGGAGGTAGATTTTACATATGTTTTACAAAATCCAAATTTAAAATCAATATTGCCAACCATACATCATCACTTATCTTTTGGTTGAATTGTTATGCTTGACTGAACCTGTCTTTGAAAAACCCTAACTAAATTGCACTCATAATAAGTCATCTCCAATGGTTTTCTACTTTCTCTTCTATGATAGTTTCAATTATTCAGTGTGAATTTCATTACATCTTTAATTATCTGCAATTCAACAATCCCCATGGGCACATTTTGAGCTCTCCCTATTTCCCTGAGATGAGATAAGGGGCCAATTTCTACAAAGATCAAGGTGGTTGGGTGGGACACTTCAGCACTTTTTTCCTGCAGTCGCCTACAAAGACACAGGAATCAGTTGGTGAGGGTGCCCATATTATGAATGGTAATCTGATTTACTCAAAATCTATTGATTTAAATATTCATGTCATTCAAACACCTTCACAGAAATGTCCAAAAGAATCTTGACCAAATATCTGGGTACTATGGACTTGGTAAATTGACACATAAAACTAACCATCACAAGCCAGGCATGGTGGTGCATTCCTGTAATCCCAGGAATTTCTGAGGCTGACATAGGAGGATCACAAGCTCAAAGCCAGTCTCAGCATTTTAGTGAGGTGCTAAGCAATTGAGGAAGATGCTGTCTCAAAACAAAAAGGGCTGAGGATGTAGCTGCTCAGCAATTAAGTGCCCTTGAGTTCAATCCCTGGTGCCAAAACAACAACAACAACAAAAAAAAACTAACCATCACAAATGATGTAACCAAAAAATTAGATCAAGATTTTAGAATGCTAAGAATTCAACTATACTCCAAGTCATAATCGTAGTGATTACCTGTGCTGATTAGAAATTTAATTTTAGATGAGTTACAGTATTTGTTTGCTCTTAGTTCATCTCCATGTGAAATGGAAAACTCTAATATCCCTGCCATCTTGGGCATATAATCAGTATATATAAAGCCTCATTTTAGACCTGAATATCATCCATATTCCTTTTTTTTTTTTTTTTTGGAACCAGGGACTGAACTCAGGGGCACTCAACCACTGAGCCACATCCCCAGCCCTCTTTTGTATTTTATTTAGAAACAGGGTCTCATTGAGTTGCTTAGAGCCTCGCTAAGTTGCTGAGGCTGGCTTTGAACTTGCAATCGTCCTGCCTCAGCCTCCCAATCTGCTGGGATTACAGGCATGTTCCATTGCACCTGACTAATGTTTTTCTATTCTGAAAAGATAGTTAGATTTCAATATATTGTTCATCAGACTAGGATGTAGAATAAGAAAGACTCCACAGAACATGTTACTGGCCCTCAGTGACTCATTTCTCTAGTCCTATAGTAGGGGATTTCCTGGTTTGAAGTCAGGCTAATAGAGGGGTCAAATCAGCATTGAACAAGAGAAAGGCAAGCTTTGTGGCTCCCTTGGAGTTGAACCAGAAGGTTCACGAATGAAAGAGAGTGATGGATCTCTCTAAGTTAGAGGACCAGTAAGCCTTCATGTGAAACTTGCTTAGGCCCAGCAAGTGATCTTTTATGCGAGTCTTTTTTTGGCACTGGAAAGGTCACTAAGGTTGGAGATCTGTGTTCTATTCTGGATGGAGCAAAATCACAGGAGCATGACATTGAAGTCACGTGGAAACATTCCAGCTTACCCTCCTCATTTTAGCTCAACCCACTTCCTCCACCACTGACATACATACCTCAAGTCAATGCCATCTTTTCAAAAGGAAAGCACACCAGAATAACCTAGTATAACTGGTTTGAACAGAAGTAGATTTCTAATTTGAGGCAATTTCAAATTAGTCCTACTTTTTCAAACTGGTTGTCACATTTCCTGAAGTTCCACCATTGGGCTTTATTGCTTTGGATTAAATCACTGCTATATTTGTAAGTTGTTTGGATAACAAATAAATCCTTATGAATTTGTCTCTCCTTTCTTCTGCTCCTTCATTTCTTGTTCTATGGGCTCTTTATTTTCCTTCTGTTTTCAAATAGGCTCAGGGCTCCTTTATCTAAAAAAACTAACAAACTAGTAAAAATAAAATCTCTACTAGAATTTTTACATATTTTTGGCCAGTTTCTCACCTTCTTTCTCAGTCAAATTCACAGAATCCAAGGTTCACATCATTTTTATTCCCTAAATGCCCCTTTTCCTTTATAACTTCATACATCCTGGAATGTTCCCACAATTCTACCCAGTTTCCAACGTGTTCTCTCCAAAGGCTCTAATAACTTTCCTTAACCATATTCTATGCTCTTGAATCTGCTTCCATTCTCCTGTTTTAATTTATAGCACTCTGGACACAATTCACTGGTTCAATGAACATATTCAATGCACATTATTTGCCAGACACTTCTCCCTCTCTCCCTAAAAGATCTTTTGTTCTTTTTCACTCTTTCTCCCTCTCTCAATTTCTTTCTTGCTTCTTTTGTTCTTTTCTTCTCACTCTTCCTTCTCCTCCTCCTTCCCTTCCTCTCTGCAAACTGTTCCACGGTACCAAATATGTACGTGTCTCTAAATACTGACATTAAAAGCATCTCTATATAGAAGCCCAGTCATCAACTCCATGAAGAATCAATATTCTTTTCTCCAGACATGAAGCTGAACCTTCATTTCTGTAATCACATCTCTGTCCTCAAAAACTCATACTTTCTTCTATTCCTCAAATTCAAAAACCTCAGTTTATTCATTCCTTCGTTCATCCCCTACAACCAGCATGACAGACCCAATATCTTCTAGTCTCCTCTTATGAAATGCCTTTTGAATTTGCCTTTTGTTCTCCCTTGTCACTGTTTCTTCAGTTCCTTAGTCGATCCTTTCCACACCTGAAATACTTGTAGAAAACTTTTGGCTGTCCTCCCTGACCTCAGGCATTGGCAGTCACAATTCTTCTTAAATATCAATTACTGTCTGATGGACTTTCTCTACATTTACCTTTCACCAGGTTTGTTCTTTGTTAAGGTGCTTGTAATGACATCTTATTACCTATCACATCAAGTCCTAATTCTCGTGGCCTGCGTTGGCCTGCCTTTGCAAGAATACCTGAAACTATCCTGCCAATCTATCAAATTCACAACAGTCTGTTTTTCTACATCCTTATCAGTGTTTGTGTTTTGCTAATAGTCATACTGATATATATAAAATGATTCATTATAATTTTAATTTTCATTTCCCTGATTAGTGATGCTGAATTTTTTTATATACATAGTGATGATCTGTGTCTTCTTCAGAGAAATGTCTATTCAAGTCATTTGCCTATTTTTTAATCAGGTTACTTGTTTTATTTTCACACCAAAATGAAGTGTGCTGAATACATTGGAGTTTAACTCCTAACCAGAGCAGTTGTATGCAAATATTTTCTCCCATTCTGTAGGTTGACTTTTCACTCTTTTAATGTAACACTGGATCCAAATAAGACAACAACAAAAACCTTATGAGTTTCTTTACTGCATTAAATTGTGCTCACTCCATGAAGTCATTTTCCATTTGTTATAATGTCTTTTCGATTTCCTGTTCTAAATTCATTTGCTTGGTTCACTTTATCCAACTGTCCCCTGTGTGTTCCCATTGCCAGTATAGGTAGAATAAATAACACCCATTGTGGAGAAAGAGGATTTGAAGAGGGTTTATGGGTCAAAGATATGTCTCCCACCAATATTAAAGTCACCTGAAATTGCGTCATTAAACATTCATTCATTTGACACTTAAGAGGCTTTTGATTTTCTTGGAGATACTAAAATTGGGATTATCTGAAAATGTTTTCCTCTAATAGTAAAAAATTAAGTGAGGCACTCTGAGTAGGACTGGTGTCTAGGGAAAATGAGATACAGGATTCATGAGAAGGAAAATACCCCTGGAGAAGAAAAGGAAACAAATATTGAACAATTTGAGAAATAATCTGTCTAGCTCTATCCTTACCCTTCCTTAAATATACTTGCTTGTATTTTTTTTTCTATTTTAAAACGAATTCCTTCAGTTCTTGCTTATAGTCTCTCTTCTATATCCTTTGTATACACTAGGTGGCAGTGTAATGATAGAAGAAAAGGCAGAATCCAGCCTGAAAAGAACTATACAGAAATCACATATTCCAACCTCTTCATTTAACAAATGAAAAACCTGAAGCCGTGTTAGGAAGGTGAACTGCCCAAAGTCACAAGCTAGTTAGTGCCAGTGCCTAGTCAGTTATTCACCCATGCTCTTATAAACCTCCTGGTCTTGAGTCACTCAACTCCTGTTTTTCCTAGTTCACACTTGGGGTTTCATGACCTTCCCCAGCCAGCCTAATCCCCTTTCTTACCAACACAGCTAAACCATCATTCCTTTACCCTTCTGTTCAGTTCTTTCTCAGTACCTGCACTGTGACCATCTAAAATATTGCTGGAAATATTCAACTAGAGCACACATTTATTTTTCCTTTGAAAACAGTGTTCAAATTTATTTGGACACTTGGTGCTAACCAGGGATAGCTGTCTAGTGTAACTTGCCCTTTTCCTTTTTCATACTGGGAATCAACAATGATACCCCACATCCACAAACTCACTGCTTTCTACAGAAAATCTGACCTCATACTTTACAGAGAAAAATAAAGCTATCATGAAAGAATATTTCACCCTATACATCTTTATTTATAACTATACCTCCCGTACCTCTTTTCTTCCAGACTCTTCTGCTATTCACGGATAATCCCTCAGTTATGCTTTTTTTTTTTATCTCCCCCTCATACTTCACTACAAATTGGAACAGATTTCATCCATATGCCTCATTTTACCCTAAATCTTTAATTCTTTCCTATTTTCTACCCTGTGGCGTATAAACATAATCAACTTTCTTTACCATCAACTTTATTTACCATTTTTTCCTCCCTTAATGTAATCTTAACAGACCAGAAAACACATGGAATATTTACAATGTGCTGAGCACCTTTTTAAGTTATTTACATAACCTCAATCATTTAATCCTCACCACATTGTGAGGTAATTGCCTACATTTATAGTTATTTTACAGATGAGAAGAGGGAGGCACAAAGA
The DNA here is from genome assembly GCF_047511675.1 of Marmota flaviventris. Classification (NCBI taxonomy): domain Eukaryota; kingdom Metazoa; phylum Chordata; class Mammalia; order Rodentia; family Sciuridae; genus Marmota; species Marmota flaviventris. The sequence continues at coordinate 64,704,323 of NC_092518.1, read as the reverse complement.
AGTGAAATACCTTGCCGAAGATAATAAAACAAGTTAAGTAGATAGCAAAATTTGTTTTTAACTTTAGACTGTCAAGAATCCAGAATATATGCCAATAATCACTATTCTTTATTGCCAAGATTATCCCATGTCTACTCTTCTTTATTCTTCGTTTTATATCCAAACTTTTCACAAGAACAATTTATTTTCACTTCCTCTGCTTTCATGCTATTCTTTTATTGCTAACTCACTATAATTAGAGTCACTTCCCTACCATTCCACCAAAACTGTTCTCGTAAGTCGTTGCCAAGTCTATCAGATATTTTCCTGTTCTTATTCATTTTAACCTCTTTTGCATTCAATATTATTAACAATTTCCTTCATAGATATCTGTCCTTCTTTTATTTCCATAAGATTCTTTTTCCAAATTTTGTTTCTATTTCTGATTTCTTCAGCCTCCTTTAATTCTTTTCTCTCTGTGCACATAACTTAAACATCAATATTCTCTGATGTTCTTTCAATTTCTAGAATCCAGAAGTCCTGAATTAAAATCTAATGTCTACCATTATCCAATTTCTATACCCTGAGAAAATAAATTTCTCTTGTCAGAGTGCTGTGAGAAATGAATTACATAATTAATGCAAAGTATTTATCAGAGTGTCTGACATATAATAGTTACTCAAAGAATATTAGCTTTATTTTTGCTCTCATCATAATCATCACCATTATCACCATCACAATTACTATCTCACTTATAGTAATGGGTTTTACTAACTCCTCTGTGTTAATCATTTCCATATATGTATAACTTTTCCCCTGGAATTCCAGGACCATAGTTTTGTACCAGATTGTCCCATGCACACTATGAGACTCAAGTCAAAAACATCATATTTCATCTCTATCTACTATCCTCTGAGGAACTTGACTATCTTCTTATATTGCATGTGTTAATAAATGGTGACCTATGTTCCAAAACAAAACCCAAATTATGCTCAGCTTTCCTGTTGGTTACCAAGTTCGATTAATCCTGTAAATCTCCTGTATTTTAGATGCATACTAACTTGCTCTTTTAAATCAATTCTACCACTGACGTACCATCTGGTCAGACTCAAGTATAGCCTATTCTTGAAAGGATAGCTTTTGCCAGGCACGGTGGTGCACGCCTGTAATCCCCGCAGCTCAGGAGGCAGGGGCAGGAGAATCAAAGTTCAAAGCCAGCCTCCGCAAAAGTGAGGCACTAAGCAACTCAGTGAGACGCTGTCTCTAAATGAAATACAAAACAGGGCTGGGGATGTAGCTCAGTGGTAAAGTGCCCCTGAGTTCAATCCCTGGTACACCTCCCCCAAAAAAGGATAGCTTTTCTCACATTTAGATAGATATTTCAGTAGTCACTTCAGCTGTTTCTTTTTTATAATTTGCAAGTCTGAGTTCCTCAGATTAATATAATACATAGTTATCATGTAGATTTTAGGCCCAATTACTCCTCTATTAATATTGTACTCTTACTTTTTTGTAGAGAAAATCACTACAAATAACACAAACCTACCTTTTTTTTTTTTTTTTTTAAATTAAAATCTCCTCAACCTTAGGCTCTTATTGTCAGACGATTTTTGTTTTGAGATAAGATTTTTCCTTCCCAATCTGTGCTATATCCACATAAAATTGCCTAGAGTTGCCCACTCATGCGAGGCTACTCATACCTCTGTATATACAAGAATTCTTATTGCAAGCTAGGGAAAAGTGAAAATTTATTGACAAGAGACTGAGTTGATTTTTTCCTCTTAGAGGAGTTCTAAGAGGTGAGTTTAATTCAAATGTGTATACATATCACTCAACAAGAGTACTGTGGAAAGTTAGGCTGCAGAAAAGTGATGTCAGGAATCCAAAGGTGATTTTGATGGAAGCTCTATCCTAGAGCCCACCCAACCCCCCCCCCCAATCACCCACATCTAGTAAGGGAGCTAAGAAATGTTCACTTGTGGTGAATAATGAAAAATAATTGCACTTTCTACATGATACCGCCTGTTAGTGCTAAACCATAAGATGCTAAAATTTTTTAAACACTTGGAAGAAAAGGGGAACAGTAAGGTCAGGATAACTCAAAGATAACTTTCTAAGTCATTATGTTGCTTTGAACAACACACCTTTGTGGTCCTGATCATTTCTCTTCCTCTCTCAGAATGTCTGTAAAATCCCTAAAATTATTTGTATAATGCAGTGCATTTATATTTTTCAGGGAAGAACCACTGCTTCTATCACTACCTTGTAGGAGTGCATGACTCCAAAAAGGTGAATAAACACAGCTCAGTCTCAAGATAGTGGTATCTAAAACCATTATTTTGAGTTTGACATCACCTTATTACTTTCTATCAAATGTTTTCCCCCAACATCTACTGGAGTATGCACAATGGGGAACAGAAACATATGTTTTATGCTTGAAGCTTTGCCAATATTGCCAACATGCTGGAAAAGGGAGTCAATTAATATGAGGGAGGTGTACAATAGAAAGAAGCACCCCATGATTCTGTTTTTTTATCTTTACACTTGCTGCAGGAACTCACTGAACTTCTTCGGGTTCCACTTTTCCTCCTCCAGAAATGAAAACAGTAAATTGGAGATAAGAATCCCCATCTGGGGGCTGGGGTTGTGGCTCAGTGGTAGACCACTTATCTCACATGTGAGAGACACTGGGTTCAATCCTCAGCACCACATAAAAATAAATATACAAAATAAAGATATTGTGTCCATCTACAACTAAAATTTTTTTTTTAAAAAAAAGAATCACCATCTGTCTATCTCACAGGGTTGTTTTCAGGATCCAGTGAAGTTGTATTGAAATAGCTAAGTCGTAGAAGCCACATAGTCCCAAGTTTTAATCTCAATTCTGATCTGGTTGATTGGACTTGGGGAAATCCAGCATGAAAACTTCCACTATATCATGTGATTCAGGAATGATATCCTTTATTGAGTAAAACTTAGAGTTTTAATGAGCTGATACAGGTAAAGAACCTACCACAGTACTTATATGTACAATTGCTTCTCCATAAGTATATCCCCAACCTTCACTTCTTCCTCCCATTGACACCTGCTCATAAGAAGGAAGAATAGCTGTCATTCACACTTCATTGAAAATAAGAGTCAGTTCTTCTGCCCCCTATCTTAAATGTTTATTTATGATATGTGATTTCTATTACAGGCCCAGAGAAGGATAGTATATATAGATTTGGAACAAACACTGCATAGAATTCTAAATGCTTAGAGTTGAACCAAGAGGGAACTAAAGTTTGGGAGATAACTACTGCTGTTATTCCCATTTCACAAATGGTAACACAGAACCTCAGTGTGGTTAAGTGACTTTCTTAAGGTCACATAGCCTGTAAATAAGGGGGTAGTATTCAAACTCACATATGCTTGACCTCTAATCTTTTTATTCCCTGGTCTTATAGACCATTTTTCCATCTTGAACAGGCACCTCCTCAATGACATGTCTACTATTGTTCTGATTTCTTTATTTTCCCTTATTTGCTTCAACCCACTCGGTTTCCCCTACTTTGGAAGGGCATCTTTTGGAAACCTGCTCAACCAATCACTATTGATATCTAAGTTCTAGCTATATAGAGTAGCCTAGCCAGACAATTTCTTTTCAATGTTAAGAAATAAACCATGGACATAATGTGACTCTTTGATTACCTCAGCCAGCTACATTGGTCACACATGAAAGTTATTGATTTATACTGTATTGTCATCGATAAGGTGGCAGAACCCACAATGTAGCTAGGTTTCTCCTCTTACACACCCCAAATTATAACAATACAGAGTAATGAAGGTTCCATTCCTCACCTCTGTCCAACTATTTTATATAAAAATTTAAAAAAAGTCCCAAGCATCTGGAAGACTCATCCAAAATGCCTGGGAATGTTATGTTTTGTATTCAAAACTAGAAACAAAACCCAGATGGCATTCACTACAAACAGTTCTCTCATCTGCACTTCTCCAGGCCATAATTTAGCTCATAATTGTCAGAGGTACTACCTCCAACTGACAAAGTAGAGGCGTTTGGATAATTTTTTTCTGGCTGTTCTTGAACTGACTATTCTTATCATGTGCTTGATGGCTGATGTAAGACAGAGAATCACCTCCAGAAATCACGGTGACCTCTACTGATTATGATTATGCTACCTTCATCTGGTAAAATATACCATTGCCCAAATGTCACTTCAGCTTTTTTCCCAGTTTTGAGGATGAGCAGTACAAGTCCATAGACATTCATGCTGAGTCTTGCCTTAAAACATATTGATGCTATGGCTAGAAGGGGGGGGGGGGAGAGGCTGTTAAGGTATGGATGGTGGCCAGGAAACAAACAAAACTAATTGGTTCATATGGTAAATGACCCTTTTGACCTCAGCCTCATTAACTCCATACTCAAAATTCTGACCAAAAAGAGCCAGCACGCCTTCAAAAAGAATGAAGAAACTCTTAATCTCTAAAAAATGCAGATCATTCCTACAGTTTGTGGGGGTTTTGTCACCATGGGTAACTGATACACAATGATGCCAAGCCAAAGCAGACTCAATCACTGATCCATCTCACTAGAATCCTGGAATGTCAAGTTGGAAGGGAGTATGAAGGATTATCTAGTCCAAGCCCCTCATTTTACAGTTGGGGAATTAAGTCCCACAAAGAGGAAATAGCTTGTCCAAATTATACATCTAGCTAGTGGCAGCACCAGGACAAGACCCAAGTCTCTTAGTTCATACTTCAGTACATCAACTATATTGCATTGCAGTACAATGATCCTTTATTCTCAGAGGACAGAGAGTGATTCAGAAACATACATTAAGTCTAACTGTGCCCTGGAGGAGAAAAAGGTATTACAGGGGCCAGTGAGGAGCCTGGGGTACAGAGCCTGCTTCAAGGATGCTGAAAATTTGTATTTCATTGTTCTGTAACTCATATAAAATGAGTTCCCTAAAAGTTGAGGAAAAATGCTATGGCCTAACTGCAAGTCTAAGGTTATTTTCCAAGTAAGAAAAAGTAAACCAGAGAAAGACGGGAGAAGTAAAGGCTATAGAAAACAGAATATCCACAATCTTATAACTATCCCAAGGAATGGCCCAGGTCATAAGCACCCTTGTCTTCCCACAAATTAGGCAGCTAGAAAAAAGCATGTGTTTTCTATCTCATGTGCCATCAAAGAAGGATGGCAGCCCTATTTGATACATTTAAAAAATCGTTTCTTGGCCTGTTATCAGAGGCTAATGAACATAAATAACATGAGACTGTTTAACTGACCCTCTTTGTTTCCTATAAATTAAAACAGAACCAGACAATAGAAGAAATACATTTTACTTTTCAATCCTTCCCATTCTAAATCATTGTTGTTGTAACCCCAGATTATTTGTCCAATAATATCACACTATTCTATAGCTCGTTGAAGAATCTCATTTTAAAGACCAGACTAAAATGTGTATGGCTGATGGTATAAATTGTGTAGGTCCTGCACTATAATTTCTTTGGAAGACTCATCCAAAATGCCTGGGAATGTTATGTTTTGTATTCAAAACTAGAAACAAAACCCAGATGGTAGGTCCTGCACTATAATTTCTTTGAAGGATTGGGGGGTGTCTTATCAATATTTTTCCACTGTTGTGGCACCTAGATTAGCACTGGGCACACAGCAAGTACTCTATGAATATTTGTTAAGTGACTAAATTGATTGGGTGGGTGAAAGATAAATGAACCTAGGTATATGTTGTGACTATGTTGTAACATAAGGAGAGTGATTAGTCTCATTTTCTGAAATGATGACTTGTAATCATAGCAGGATCTTCCTAATTCACACTGGTCAGTACAACTGATGCTTAACATACTTTGCAGCAGTGAAACTCGCTGAGGCTATAAAGGGCAAGCAATAGCAATTTAGGATTTGTTCACATGAGTGACAAACTGTGAAAGTAAACATGTCATTCTAAGGAGATAAATATTATAATTGGTTATACAGGACTTCAAACTGAAAATAGATAAAAAGAGAAAACAAACCTTCACAGAAGACCAATAAATAAGCAATAATAGAAGGGGGAAGAAAAGGAAAATTGAAAATAGTGTCATGTGTAGGAACAATGTCAGAAACTGATTTCAAGAGTTTCAAGAATAGGTAGGAAATTACTAAGTAGACATGACTGGATTTTACTGAAATGTTACTGTTCTCCAAAAATGTTACTGGAAGAAAGTGTTGCCTAGTGGTAAAGAACATCAACTCTGCAGCCAGACTGCCTGGATTTCGATCCAGGCTCTACTGCTTACTATTGGTGTGACCTTGGATAAGTTGTATGACCTCTTTATGACTGTCTCTTCATTTTTAAAATTGGTAAGTTAATAATAAAAGTGCATATCCCATGAGGTTTTTATAAAGATTAAATGAGTTAAGTTGTATAAAGCAGGCAGTAAACATTAGCTATGATTACTATGTGGGCAGTGAGGAAATGGAAACAATGAGTATTTTGGCAATGAAAAAATGAAGGGAGCAAAAAAGCAAAAGGACACAAGAAAACTGTTGGATGTGAGGAATATATATTTTACCTTGATTGTATGAATGTTATGATTGATGTCCAATCTTACCGAATAGAATACATTCAGAAAATTCAGTTATTTGTGTACAAATTATAGATGAATAAAGCTGTAAAAAATAATCAAGGGAGCTAGCAAGAGAAGAGAGGGAAGCAAGAAAAGTGAAATCTTTTTCAGGATGTTGGGTAACTGAACATATGCAGAAAGTAGAAACCAAGAAGGCTGTATTGAGGGGATAAGTGGAATTAAATAGGGGATTAAATTTAAAAAAAAAAAACAGTTCAATAGATTAGCATCGAAGAGGAGCAGAAAGAGGTAGAAGGGAAAGAGAAAATGCTGGGGTTATTTAAAAAGTCAGCTTCCATTGAAAGGAATCCTAATGGAGAAGCTTATAGTAGATGCCTTCAGTTTTCTTAGGGAAAAAAATAGTCAAATACCCAAAGAAAGGGACTGGGACTGGGTGTCCAGAGGCTCAGAATGAGTTGACAGCCACAGAGAGGCAGGTGGAGACTAGAGAAGCAAAGGGCCTTATTGGTACCCCCCTCTTAAAATAAACAGATGCTCACCCACTCATTTTTGGCTTAAGTGAAGGTTTGGGTTTGCATGCCCAGAAAAAAAAAAAAAAAAGGACTATCCAACTGCCGGGAATTCATATAACAGGACACTCTTTATAATGTTTCTCTGTGTAGTAATTCATTGCATATGTCAAAGAGAATCTCAAGTCAGTCCAAGAAGACTCAATTAGAACCGTATGGCTCAGGCAGTAAGGAACACTTGGCACATTTTCTGAGTGAAAATGCAGGTGTGTTAATTACCCTTCTTGGATCTGAGCCAGTGTGGGCAATTCCTGGAGGAATATTTGAGAGGACATTTCAAAAGCTTACTGTTTAAATAGGAGTCTGCTTGTTTTTTTTGTTTTGTTTTGTTTTTTGTTTAAGTTTCCTGATTGCTAGTTGATTGTTGCTATTCTGCCTTGTTTCCTAAATCAGATTTTTCCACCTGGGTCATCTCCTTCCACTCAACCTTAGATAAAAATACACAACAAGTATGCATTTCTGCAGCAACAATTTTATAAAAATCAATATAACATGCTTGGGTAGGTGTGGGAATACATTGCAAATGTTTCTTCTAGGGAAGGACTTTCGTTAGAATATACTAACATACAGGATGAGATTATGGTGTGTGCACACCTAATATCATTTTATAAAGGACAGAATCAGTGTTTCATTATGCTCATACTTTAATCTGACCTGATGAAAGTAATCTCTCTAATCAATGTCAGTACCCCTGCTCAAAAGCACTCAGTGGCCCTCTAGGCTGATGGACCCGAAGCTGGCAATCTCAACCTGCCACCAAATCACTTTTTAATCATGCTTCCCACTGTGCTTTCTCATCCTGCACACTAACCCATTCCAAACTGAAGCATTCAGTATTTTCTACACATTCTCCAAACGTGTTTTACCATGTCTTTACTTAGGCTTTTCTTTCTTCCTCAAATCTCACCCCTACCCCGCCAGCCCTGTTTCTGCATGTCTAGATTTTATATTTATTATTCTTTTACTTTTAAAATTCCTTTTAGTTATGATTGACAGTAGAGCTGTCTCTGTGTTTATTATTGACACAGCTCTATTGTCACCATCTACATAAAGCCTTTTCAAGTTTTACCTCTATTTATCCTACAAAAGCTAAAAGTGATTTCTTCTCTTTTCTTTCCCTTACTCACTGTCCCCCTCCCTTCCCACCTTTTCCTTTCACCTCAGCCTCACAGAGCAATTTAGTCCTATTTCTCTCATAACACTTATTATTTTCTCCCGGCATTGCATGGTCCTTCATCTATGTGCCTTATGAAAGCTCCTTGAGGAGAAAAAAAAAAAAAACTAGAAGGAATTCATCATTGAATCTCCCAAAGTAGCCCAGCATAGTGGGTGGCACAAGGTAATTTTTGGAAACCACTAGTGACATGAGTGATAATAACCAGAGATTAAATGTTCTAATGTAGAAGTTTTTAAACTTTTATTTTAGCAGAAAAACAAATCTGTAAATGATATCTTAGATGGAAAACAGATAAAATTAATATGTCCTCTGACTGAACTGAGATGGTAAGGGGAGCCTTATCTACTGTATCTTTCCCAGTGATCTATCTAGCAGACCCTGAGGTATCCATACAAATTCTCCAGAATGCATGTGAACAGAGTTTAAGAAACAGTGGCCAGAGTCATGACAAGCTTAATTGCACAGGTTTGACCTTATAGGTCTCCTTGCATGTGATATGAGAGGTGCTTGCAACCTCCCTTATCGATAATTAATCTCAAAAAAAAAATGAAATTCCCCCACAGACCTCCCTCACTATCCCAACTTTCTCACTTTCAACTGTCTCCAAGAAACCCCTGTAAAAACACAAATGTCTCTATAATTTCCTTTAGCAAATTGACTGCTTGCTATTTAATTATTTGCATTTCCATTTACCCTATTTCTTAAGTCATAAACCTAATTGTTATTCTTGACTGTGCCTGCCCCTCATCATCTACATAAAATCCAAATATTTTTATCCTATCTCCTAATACCTCTCAAATCTGTATCTTTCCTTGCCCACAATAATCACCCTAGTTCAGATCAATTATGGCTCTTGTCCAATAACTGTTACGGTTTGGATGTGAGGTGTCCCCAAAAAGCACATGCATGAGTCAATGCAAGAACTTTTCAGTGGTGAAATTAAATTATGATAGATGTAACCTAATTGGTGGATTAATCCACTGATATGGATTTACTGAGCAGTAACTGTAGGAAGGTAGGGTGTGGATAGAGGAGGTAGGTCAAAGGATGTGTGCCTTTGGGGTTTATATTTTGTTTTTGGTGAACAGAGTTCCCTCTCTTCTTCCTGGTTGCCATTTCCTGAGCTGCTTCCCTCCACCAAGTCCTTCTGCATCGACACAGGCCCAGAGCTATGGAGTTGGCCGCCCATAAACCTTTGAAACTGAAATTTCCCTCCTCCAACTTGTTTTTGTGAAGTATTTTGGTCACGTTGTTGAAATCTTACTAAATCAAACTGCAATGGTGACTTACTATTTTGTTTCTGTGACTCCATTCATAACTTTATCCAATCCATTCTACATAATGTAGAAGTGATAGTTTAAAACATTAACTTAATGATATCATTCCTTTGGTGCTTATTGAAAAACAATGGGGAAAAGGCAGAATTGCTCACTATGTTACCACACTCTTTGGTTCGGTTCATTCTGCATGTTTGCAGTCCTCAGTGCTCTCAGTGTTCAGTGGACAAACTATAATATCCATTAATATGCTGTGTAAACATAGTACTACTCACACACAGTACTCAGGGCAGAAACAATGAATAGACTCTAAGTCTTCCGAAGAGGAGAAGCACATAGCCTATCAGCAGCCTATATGTGATCGCAGTCAGCACCAAGGCACAAAGAATTCCTTAATTCCAAAGAACCAGCCTAAGAGATTTTCTCACAAATGAATTTAGGTATATGAATAATATTGTGTTAGGTGTTAGGAAAATGTGCCCAAGGTGATCAGGCTTGCTTGAGATGGTATATTATGGAATAAAGAATAACAGTCCATAGGTAAGAGAAAGGATATATATTTTTTTAAAAAAAATTTGAGACAGGGTCTCATGAAGTTGCTTAGGGCCTTGCTAAGTTGCTGAGGTTGGCTTTTGTTTTAGTCAGGTTCTTGCTGCTGTGACTAAAAAACCCAACCAGCACAATTGTAGAGGAGGAAAAGTTTATTTGGGGGCTCACGGTTTCAGAGGTCTCAGTCCATAGAAGTCCAGCTCCATTCATTGGGGCTTGAGATGAGATAGAACATCATGGCTGAAGAGCATGGTGAAGGGAAGCACTTCATATGATGATCAGAAAGCAGAGAGAGACTCCACTTGCCAGATACAAATATATACCCCCAAACCACGCCTCCAATTCCTCACCTCCCCCAGCCACATTCCACCTGCCTCCAGTTATCACTCAATCCTATCAGGTGATTAATCCATTGATTGGGTTAAGGCCCTCATAACCCAATCATCTCCTCCAAACCTTCTTGCATTGTCTCACACATGAGCTTTTGGGAGGCACGTCACATCCAAATCCTGACATATTTGAACTTAATGATCCTCCTGCTTTTAGCCTCTTGAGCAACTGGGACTATAGGCCTATACCAGCAGACCTGGCAGGACATCGATATTAACCAAATGTCTACTTGATGCCAGGATTAACATTCCCTACCTTCACAACTATTGTCTTGTTAAATCATCCTAAACTTATGGGGAACATGTTATTACCCTAATTTTATTACTCAATTAAAAAAACCTGGAAGAGGTTGAGCAACTTGCCTAAAATGAAATTCCTAGTAAGTTGCATATCAGAGATGAGATTTGACTTCAAATCTATTTGGTAACGAATATTGAATATTAGGGTGGTCATAATCATTTGCCCTGAACTGTTCTGCTTTTATTTTTTTTTAAATATTTTTTAGCTGTTACTAGAACTTTATTATTTATTTATTTATATTTGGTGCTGAGAATTGAACCCAATGCCTCACACATGCTAGGCAAGCACTTTACCACTAAGCCACAACCCCAACCCCTGTTCTGCTTTTATAACTGAAAATCCTGAATTTTTAAAACTCCCTCAGTCCCAGGTAAGCAAGAATGACTGGTTATCCTGGAAGACAAATAAAATCATTTACTAACCTAGCACAAGGTTAACTAGTTATACCCTAGCAAGTATAACTTCTCTTAACCTGTTTCCTATTTCACAAAATATTAATAACAACCCATGGCTTAAGTAACTCAACAGGCATATCATGAAAATCCAATGGATAATGAAAGTAAAGGAGTTATCAGCGTTGTAGGCCAGACACCTGACGCTGAGGATCCAATAAATTATATTCAGCCACTCACCCCAAAAGCTTCACATAAAGGTAATGGTGAAAAGAATAAAATTTAATCAGGGTAGCCACACTAGGAAGACAAGGGGACCCAGGTCCTTAGCTCCAGGGCTGACAGTGACTTTGAGGTTTTATAAAAGGTGAATAAAGGCAAGATGGGGTGTGTGTGATTGCACAGCTGGAGGTTTTTTACAGCTAGCAAAGCAGGAGATGTTAATTGGGTGTGGTCTGTCTATCATTATGTCAGGATTGATCAGGTGGGGCCTCTTCCCATAGAAGAAAGTTGTTATTGCCTCATCACAAGATGTTTATCAGATCAAATCTTGTTCCTGCAATCTTAAGTGACTGGGAACAAAGATGATGGATGCATTAATGGAGGCAGAGATGCTAAGTCTTTAATCCTACTTTTAGCTACCCATTAGACATTTGCAGGCAAAAGCAAGAGTCTAAGTCCTTGTTACAAAAGGGCTTTGAGCATTATAAATAATTAAGACAAATGAAAGAGATTGATACTGTCCTTTTTTCCTTATTTTCAGATATGATTAAAATCCTCTATTAATTTTAAGAAGGGATTCTGAACACACACACACACACACACACACACACACACACAGAGAGAGAGAGAGAGAGAGAGAGAGAGAGAGAGAGAGAGTTCCCCTGAACCCTTTAAAATATTCATACTGAGAACTAATATCCACTAGTATATTGAATCTGTTTTTGTCCATATAAAAGGAAACATACTATATTTAGGGAAACATGAAGCCCATAATAATTTACTTTGTTTTGTTCAGAACTTTTTTTTAAAAAAATGTAGTTATAGATTGACAGAGTTCCTTTATTTTATCTGTTTATTTTTATGTGGTGCTAAGGATTGAACTCAGTGCCTCACACGTGCTAAGGAAGTTCTCTGCTACTGAGCTACAACCCCAGCCCCTTTCAGAACAATTTTACAGAGAGCTGTCTGTTGGATTTTAGGACCTTAAGCAAAGCAAGTAGGCTGATTGGTTAGAGTTAGCTTAGCAACTTGTCAAAATATTGTCAAAAGCTTGGTCCTTATACCTGATGCCAATCCAATAATGAGGACATGGTTTTGAGAAAAAGGAAAAATATGGTTTATTGCTTTGCTAGCAAAGGAGAAACATAGGGGACTCCTGTCCCAGAGGCTATGATTTTGCCCATCCTGGGCAGGAACAAGGGTCTTTTAAAGAGGTGACTCAAAGGCTACATTCCACGTTTTCTCTGTTAGAGTTGTATTTCACTTGTTAATTTGGGAGATAGTCATTTCTGAAATCTTCTGGTACCATCCCCAAAGTCTGGATTACTTCCTTCCTATGGTGGTGGGTGTGTACTCAAGGACAGATGAATCTGCCTAAAATGAGGAAGAAAGGTAATCTTGTTTCCCCAGAGATGAGGGAGGGGGAGAGATTAGGGAAGAGCAGGGAGAAAACATGTCCATTTTAAAAATAAGTTTCAGTGGAAGAGCAGCAAGAGCTATGTTCAAAGCATAAAGTGGACCACTGTTATAAAAACAACCATTTCTCAACAGTTTAAAAAAAATCCTCAATTTGTTTATAACAAGAAGTTAGAATAGGACTAACTTCTAAGTTTCTTGAGGTGGAGCCTATTTCCTATTTATCTGTCTATCTCTGGTATATGCATAATACTTGTATATAATAGATGTTCAATAAATATATTGTGATATGAATGAATGAATTGATGAGTGAGCAAGTAACATGCCTATGAAAATGTGTTTACTATCATTCAAAGTTGATCTTTGTATAGGAACAAAAATTGATGGCTATGTATTTTTATTTGAGGAAATGTGGATTGTTTGGCCATTCTTAAATACCCATCACTGCCATCCAAGCAACCCCTACCTCACATCTGTTATTTTTTTAAACACATTTTTTTAAATACCTTTATTGTATTTATTTATTTATTTATTTATTTTTATGTGGTGCTGAGGATTGAACCCAGGGCCTCACACATGCTAGGCAAGTAAGTGATGTACCACTGAGTGACAGCCCCAGCATTCACATCTGTTATTATGCATAAACATTCCAGATTTATTGATTTTTGTCTAGTAATTACATTTTCTGTATCCTATATTAAAATGTTAAATTCCTTAATATTTTTACATAGATCCATGTCAATAAGCAAGTATAAATAGATTATTTACTCCCTTAAAAAATGTTCATTTAATTGAATCTAAAGTAATGTACATAATTATCTCAGAAGGCCCCATAGAGTAAATACATTCATCTCCTTTTAGAAAGGAAAATGAAACCTAGAGAAGGGAAGTGACTTAGAGACCCAAAGCAGCCATAGTTATAGGTGAGAAGATTTCATTAAATAATAATCACTTATTACTACTGCTACTACTAATTTTTTACTAGTCAATGGCAAACTATGTTTTTTTGACACACAGTTTAGTGCTCCCCATGACTACTCCTTTCATATAAATGGGAAAGATCTTTGGAGGCACACAGGCTGGGTGAAGTCAAACACTGCCCTTATCAAACTTAAATGCCATAATCTCCATTCCTAAATAAACAGTAGACTTAGTTGACTAATATGCCATCACATTGTTCTCTCCCTCAGCCTGCATCCATTCTCCTCAAGTTGCAGGCCTTCCACCCTCTGCTACAGTTGGAGAACTGTTCTCTTTTTGCAGAAGAATTATGACCAGAAACCCCCTCTATCCTTGTGACATGAGGATACAAATCTATGACTGGACCCTTCTGCCACAACTTAGTGCAAAAGAATGGCTTTACTTTGTTGCTATGTAAAGCCATTTGACCAAGAAAAGTCCCTATACACACCACCTCACCCTACCCGCATAGTATGCATGCACTCTCCTTCTTTTCCTCTGGCAACACATAGAATATGGAAAGTCCTAGACTGGGGGAAATCTAGTACTGCTAATGGGAAAAGTCCAGGGATACCTTGGGAATTTGGCAGCATCTCTTGAAGAAAATAAACTCTTTCACAATAACAACTCACCACCCCAGTCCGCAGAATCACATCCTGGGACACTCAAATCAGCCTGAGCCTATCAAATCCAGTTACCCAGAAATTGCCTCCAGGATTCTGCTGCAGTCCCTGATTTTCACACCCTGCTTCCAAAGGCCAAAGATTTAGTCCAAGATATACAAAACCCTACATCATTTGACCTAACTTCTTGCTGCCCCATGGGAGGACCTCTCCCTGCTATTGTTTTTTTTTTTTTTTTAAACTGTTTTAAAAAACATCTGTAGATTCCTAAGTAGATGATGGAACAAAAGAAAGAAAGGAAGAAGCTGTGAAAAGCAGGAACAGCTTAAGGGAGCTGACTGGGGCCCACTCCTAGGCAGGATTGCCTCTGGTGATACCCTGCACCAAAAATATCTGCTTTCATACTGTTCCATTGTTGTTGATTTCACTGCATTTTGTCACAGTCAGAAAGTCTAGCAATTGAAAAGTCACATGGTTTAACAAAGCCCCCTCTTGCAGTTATATCTAGGGAGGTTCAGGAACTAGACCTTATTCATTAATTTAGAATGCATTTAATCACATTGCTTTCCTTCAATCCTCTTTCTTCTGGGAAATGCAAGCCTAAAGGGCAAAAAGTTAGACAGGTGCAGGTGAAATTCCAAAAAATCAGGAGAAGGGGTGTAGGGGGATTCTGTAATGTAGAAACTTCACATGTAAACAGAAGACTGGTTTGTTCCTCCATTCTCTACACCCCCACCCTGTGGAGAGTCCTAAGTAGCCTAACAATTATGGATGCTGGAGTTCGAGTTCGGAGCCAAGGGAAAATACCAACAAACAGCTTCACATATTACAAAAGTTTGACCAAGGCCAACCCTCCCATTAGAAGAGGATGAAGGAATATTTCCTTATCTACTTTTAAAGGGCACTCTTCCTCCATCCATGTCCAGATAAGAAACACTAACCTTAAAATAAGAGAGATTAATCAGGCTTCCAGGGCCCAATCTTCCAGGGCCTTAGGGAGAATATAAAATACATTCTTAAAATTATTTCTAAGTTTTGAGTATCTAACTAAAAAATACAATCACCTTTCAGTATGCAGTTCATCTGTCCCTTCTAACATCTCATTTTATCTACTTAACTAGTCTAACTGGAAACACTATTCTGCTCACCCTGCAATGGGGTGAGCTGAAATACAATCACTTGATATATATGTGTACACTTTAAAATCGCTTATATTCTTATTTGATATTTGCTTTGGAATTCGAGTGGAGATAATACTTCTTTTCTTTCTCTTCAAATTTTGTTTTGTAATATTTTTTGCTGTTGTGTTACTCAGCTTTTCATGGCTGTGACAAAAATACCTGACAAGAACAACTTAGAGAAGGAAAAGTTTATTTTGAGATCATGGTTTCAAAAGTTCAGTCCATGGTCAGCTGACTCCATTGCTCTGGACCTGAGGTGAGGTAGAATATCATGGCAGAAGGGCCTGCTAGAGGAATGCTGCTCAGCTCATGACAGCCAGGAGGCAGAGAGAGTACACACAAGGACCTTAAACAAAATATGACTCCCAAGGGCATGCCCCCAGTGGCCAACTTCCTTAACCATGCCCTATCTGCTTGCACTTATCATTCAGTAGTCCATTCGATTTATTCATCCATAAAATGAATTAATTCACTGCCTTACACACGAGCTTTTCAGGGGACACCTTATATCCAAAGCCTAAAAACTATTAACATGAAAAAATATTTAATATTTTCTCTCAATAATGTCTCCACAAGAGTGTTAAAGATACATTTGAATAAATATCACTACTCATGTGATGTCTCTGTTTTTCTGTTAGAACACTCAGATGTCACAAGAAATAAAACTTGGGCTCAAGAGTGGGTGGGCAATGGGCTGGGGTTGTGGCTCAGTGGTAGAGCATTTGCCTAGCATGTGTGAGGCACTGGGTTCGATTCTCAGCACCACATAAAAATAAATAAATAAATAAATAAATTCATTGACAACTAAAAATATATTTTTTAAAGCTGGTGGGCAAGGCAAATTGTACTTCTGCCAGAAGGGCATGCTACTGGAATCTGGCTAGCAAGTGTGCCTGGGCAGGGAATCCACCTAACACAGTGCTTCCCTTTGCCCTTATTGGAGGATTCAGGGGTACAAGTACACGATTGGTTAATTTTTAAATTAAGGAAGCCAAAGGGAGGGGATATAATTAAAATGGTTACAATTGGATCCAATTAAGGCTGAATAATTTATTCTGAAAATGGACCACTAGACTTTCTTTTTCTTACAAATCCCCCCTTTCTCTTGTTATACCTTTTGGTATCATTTTCATTGCACCATTTGGTATAAAAACAGTTGTTAATCCAGAGTTGTACAAACACTAATTCCTTTTAGACTTAGCTTTCCTAAGTAATAAAACCTAACAGATACAAGAAAAGTACCTTGATGAAAAGAGTAATCAATGCTCAGCCTTTGCTTCCTATCAGTACATTAAAATTTGAATAATGTGAATTGATGGTGCTAATTATAGCCAATTTAATCAAGTATGCAAATTTTTTGGATTTACCTTCCTTAAACCTTCTGTAGCTTAGATAATCTACAGCTTGCTTTACCTCCTTCATTTTTAAAATTTTTAGTTGTAGATGGACACAATACCTTTATCTTATTTATTTATGTGGTGTGAGGATCACATGCGAGGCAAGCACTCTACCACTGAGCCACAATCCCAGCCTTGTCCCCTCTTTATCTTGGACTTTACAACAAAAATATTACTTTACCAAACAAAATATTTTCTCATCCAGAAACATTTCTTTACCTTCTAATTTTTCATATTAAAATGTATTTCTACACCTATAACTTTCCTTTATTATTTTTTCTAGTTTTAGAAACCTTTCTTAAATTATATTTTAATAATATAATCATTTCTATTTTAATAATATATTCTTAATTAATTGATATTAATATATTTATATTAATATAAAATAATAATTTATATTTTAATCCTTTTGAATGTTATCTGTGCCTTTAATTTATATAACAAAATTCCCCCCAGGAGAGGGAATCAGACAATCTGGCATATACAAAAACCGTGCATCCAGAGATTCTTTTTAGTCATTTTTCTTACACTAGGCATATTGATATTCAGTGGAGGAGGCCCTTTCCATCCTTTTGCCTTTTGTCTCCCTTTCTGAAACCAAGAATAGCACCTCAGAGTATGAGAAAGTACCATAGTCATTTGGATTCAAAAGTGACACTTTCCTC
The DNA here is from genome assembly GCF_047511675.1 of Marmota flaviventris. NCBI lineage: Eukaryota > Metazoa > Chordata > Mammalia > Rodentia > Sciuridae > Marmota > Marmota flaviventris. The sequence goes on along the minus strand of NC_092518.1, from coordinate 64,686,632 downwards.
CCTTTTTGTCTTGAGCCATATTGGGTAATTGCTCATGTAAGTCTGGCTATAAGATGGAGTTATAGTTTATTCTTCTTTCAAGAGTTATGTCTTTCTGTTCTCCAACTAGTATTTGGGTCAAGCCTGAGTACACTAAATATTAGGCATTTTTACCCAGGGTTAGAAGGTCAAAAGAATTCCAGTGTATGAGTGCTTGGGCCAGATGGAGTGTTACCATGCAAAAGACAAGGAGAAGAATCCATCCCTTTGTTAGGTAACAGACAGATGTGAATGGTAAAAACATGTGGTTAAGGGGGTACTTCTATAAAATGGGTCCACTGTGCTCACCCCCACATACTTTTTTCCATAAAGCAATTTGCCTGCAGCCCTGCCTTGCCTAAGTGCATAGGATATGTCACATTCCTCAGCAAACTATGTTTTATCAGCAAGTAAATGCAGGCAAGAAATAACATTGATAAGAGGAACCCAAGTTATTTTGAAGCTAGAGACTTTTGTAACCCTTTCCAGAGACCAAATTCTGAAAGATAAGGATAATTCTTCCTAAACATAAAACCAGCAAAAATGATCAAGAATCCTATTAGAACCAGTCAGCATGGTTTGAGGTGAGCTAGAGTTGCCATGGCAGTCTGATGTCATTTGCTGTCTGTCAAAAGTCAAGAGATGGATCTGAGCAGGACTCTCTGAAACTTGTCTGGGATCCCCAATAAAACTGGAGGGCAGGAGAGGCACATTGTCCCTCTCCCTTCTGAGAGGATGCATTCTCTCCCTTAAGAGTGTCCCCTTGCCAGGCAGGGTGGCACACACCTGTAATTTCAGCAGCTAAGGAAGCTGAGGCAGGAGGATCATGAGTTAAAAGACAGCAACTTAGTGAGGCCTTAAGCATATCACTGAGACCCTGTCTCTAAATAGAATATACAAAAGGGCTGGTGGTGAGGATGGTTCATGGGGGTAGGAAGGTTGATGGAATGAGATGGATATCATTACCCTAGGTACATGAATGACTGCACATATGGTGTGAATTTACATTGTGTACAATCAGAGAAATGAAAAATTGTGCTGCAATTGTGTACAATGAATCAAAATGCATTCTGCTGTCATGTATATCTAACTAAAATAAATAAATTTTAAAAAGGGCTAGGGATGTGGCTTAGTGGTATAGTGCCCCTGCGTTCAATCTCTGGTACTGAAAAAAAAAGTGTTCCCTTTCCCTATCCTCTCAATAAACTCATTCTTATTATTCTGAGTAACATGTTTGAAATCTTTGTGACTTGATCACAAGAATCAGAATTTGGAGGGAGGATCTTCACATTGCCTCAGTTTCTCAGAAGGCCCTAGCTCTGTAACACCTTGGTAACCCTCCATTGTCTTAACCAGGTCAAGGCATCCCTTAATATTTTGTAGACCTCAAAGCCATTGGTGACCATTCCTAGAGGCCTCTAGCTATTAGAGAAATGCAAATTAAAAGTTTTGTGTCTTCTTTACCACTGAATTATCACACCTAGAATACAGTTTCAACATAAAAGATAATACATATTTATTATTGAAATAGATGGTGATAGTACTTTAGTGTTTATATAATTTTATTCATAAACAAAGAATATAGTCACCTAGCAGATTCAACTGTAGCTCACAGTGACTGTGGTTCAGAAACTGGATGCTCTAGAATCTGAATTTTTAATTTTCCAAATTAGAAGTCCAGGAATGAATAAGTTTGATAAATGAATTTTCCTTTTTAGGTGAAAAAGTTCATCTGGGTTGGCACTTGGTTACATTTTCTGCTTTGGCCCATTTAATGGGGCTCCTGTGCCTATTGGATGGGAATGCTATTCTTATTTTTGGAGGAGTAGCCTTGGAAATTCCTACTATTATGGCAAGGGATGAAGTTATGTTTCTGGCTTTTAAAGTTCAAATTTAGAAGGCATTTCCCACTGAAAGAATGTTGCATATTAGTCGTTTTATTGAAAATTAATGAAACAAAATATTTACTAGGCATGCAGCCTGTTTCGAACACTGTGAGGATTCCTGAAAACAAATGATCAACAAGAAAATACTATCTTTAAAATTTAGTTTCATGGGAAATGTAAGTTCAAAATAAAAGTAGACCTTCCATATTTGATGGCAACATTGAAGAATGATGAAGAGGGCCAAGAAAGGATTATAGAAGAGATAATGTTAAAGCTGAGTCTGAAAGGATGAGTACGAATTTGTAAGGCAAATAAATAGAAAGGGGCATTACAGATAGTAGGATCAGCATGTGCAAAGTGTAAACATATAAAACAGATCCATGGTATGTGATATATTTGAAAAACTGCACATGAAACTGTGTAGATGGACTAGAGTCACCCTGTCAAAGGCCTAGCATGGCATATAAGGAGAAGAAACTTCATGCTTATCGGTGGGGAGTCATTGAAGGTGGCCTAAACAGGGGAGTCTTCTGTGTAGATCACTCTGGTAGCAGAATGAAATGTTGAGGACCTAAACTAGATGTAAAGGAGAAGTGGAGATGACATCATATGGAGATTGAAGCTGCTAGATTTCATAATGACTTCTTAGAGAGTAAAGGTAAGGGAGAGAGAGAGAAATCCAGGTGTAATTTGCTACACTTAGAAATGCAGGAGTACTTTTATGGTGTGGTGGGGAGGGAGTTGAAATGGAGAGATAATACAAGCAGGGCAAGAAAGAGCCCTGTTTTAGACATCCAACCAGGATGGAGACATCCAGGTGGAGAGCCTCAGTGAGCCATTAGAAATATGGGTTTGAAGAACAAGAGAAAAGGAGCTGGAGATGATTATTTGGTGATCAATATATAGCTGGTGACTGAAGCTACATGTGTAATGAGATCACCCAGTGAAAAGATGTAGAATGAGGAGAGCAGTGGGTTAATGGACTGACTTAGGACTCTAATCACCACCCAAAGCCTGGTTTCTATGTAACATGATCTCTGGAATTCAAATAACCAGCTTATATACTTTATCCTGCTCTCCCCTCCTCCAGAACTAAAATTAAAAAATTAACTAGAAACCATTACACAACAAAATAAGAAATGCCTCATATTTGCTATAGTACTGTATGGTTTGCTATGTATAAATACATGAAGAATGAACAACATGCTGTTGAACAAATGATGAATCACTGATGAAAACAAAACAGAAATTAAAACATTTCCTGAAATAAATGAAATGAGAACATAGCATACCAAAACTTATGGGATAAAGCAAATGCAATACTAAGAGGGAAGTTTGTAGCAACAAGTGCCTATATCAAAAATAGAAAGATTTCAAACATCCTTCAAGGCATTTCAAGCACCTAGAGAAGCGAGAGCAACACAAATCCAAAATTAGCATAATGAAAGAAATAAGATCAGAGCTGAAATAAACAAAATAGGCACTAAAATACAAAATAAAAATGATACAAAGAGTTGTTCTTTTTCTGAAAAAATAAACAAAATCAACACAATCAACACAGCTTTGGCTAGAATAACCAAGAAAAATAGAGACTACCCAAAACAAAGTCAGAGATAATGGATGACTCATCATAATTGTTAACACAGAAATACAAAAGATCATTGGGGATTGCTGAAAACAATTACACACCCAAAACATTGGAAAACCTAAAAGAAATGGATAAATTTATGTACATAAAATGTACAAAAATTGAGGGGCTGGGGTTGTGACTCAGTGGTAGAGCACTCACCTAGCACATACAAGGTGCTGGGTTCGATCCTCAGCACCACATAAAAATAAATAAATAAAATAAAGGTATTGTGTCCAACCAGAACTAACTAAATAAATAGATAGGCAGATAAATAAATAAAAATGTGCAAAAATTAAGACTTAATGGTATAAAAAGCTCAAAAGAACCAATAATAACTAATGAGATTGAATCAGCAATAGAAATTCTCCAAAAAATAAAAGAAAAGCCCAGGAGCAGATGGTCTCACTGCTCAATTTTACCAAACTATTTTTGTGTATGCATGGTACTGATGAGTGAACCCAGGGCCTTGTAGAGGCTAAGCAAATACTCCACCACTGAGCTGCATACCCAGTCCTTACCAAACTTTTAAATGATAATTAATATCAATTCCTCTAAAACTAATCTAAAATTTGAAATGGAAGAAACCAATAAAATGCTGGCCTCAGTCTGTGAGGCCAGAATTGTTTTGATATCAACACCAGTCAAGGACACAAAAAGAAAGCCATAAAAACCAAAATCACTAATTAGATGTAAAATCTTACAAGATACTAGAAAATTAAACCCAAGACCATATCACAATCATCATTTACCATGATCAAGTTGGAGTTTATCCTAGGGATGAATGGATGTATCCACATATATAAATCAATAAATATAATACATCACATCAGCAGAATCAAGGGTAAAATGAAAAGATCATCTCAGTTATTAAGAATACAAAAAAAAAATAAATGCTGGTGAGGATGTGGAAAATGGTACACTCATACATTGTTTGTGGGAATGCAAATTAGTATAAACACTCTGGAAAGCAGTGTGGAGATTCCTCATTAAATTAGGAATGGAACCACCATATAACCCAGCTATCCCAATCCACAGTATTTTTCCAAAGAATTAAAGTCAGCATACTGATGTGGCTATGACAGAGTCACATCAATGTTTATATGAGTGCAATTCACAATAGACACATTAAAGAAATAGCATAGTTGCTCATCAACAGATAAATGAATGAAGAAAATATGGTACATATACCCAATGGATATTTTAGTCAGTGTTTTCATTGCAGTGACCAAAAGACCTGACAAGAACAACTAAAGTAGGAAAAGTTTATTTGGGAACTTACAATTTCAGAGGTCTTAGTCCATAGATGGCTGGTTCCATTCCTTGGGTCCTGAGGCACATCATGGCAGAAGTTTGTGGTGGAGGAAAACATCTTGGAACATAGAAGCAGGAAGCAGAAAGAAACTAAGCTCAGCTCACAAAATATATACCTCAAAGGCACTTCTCAATAACCTACCTCCTCCAGCAATGTCTACCTGCATATAGTCACCACTCAGTTAATCCCTATTAGAGAATTAATGCAGTGATTGTGTTAAGGTTCTCATAATCCAATCATTTCACCTCTAAACCTTGAATTGTCTCACACATGAAATTTTGGGGGACACCTTATGTCTAAATCATAACAATGTAGTATTATTCAGCCATAAAGAAGAATAAAATTATGGCCTTTGATAGTACATAGGTAGAAATGGAGAATATCATGCTGTTATGGTTCATATATGAGGTGTCCCCAAAAGCTCACATGTGAGACAATGCAAGAAGTTTCAGAGGAGAAATGACTAGACCTTGAGAGTCTTAACCTAATCAGTGAATTAATCTCTGATGAGATTAACTAAGTGGTAACTAGAAGCAGGTGGGGTGTGGCTGGAAGAAGCGGTTGATTGGGGGCGTAGCTATGGGTATATAATTTCTATCTGCAGCTGGAGTCTCTCTCTGCTTCTTCACCATCATAACGTAAACTGGTTCCCTCTGCCACACACTCCACCATGATGTTCTGCCTCACCTGGGGCCCTGAGGAATGGAGCCAACCTTCTATGGACTAAGACCTCTGAAACAGCCCTCAAATAAACTTTTCCTCCCCTACAGTTGTGCTGGTCAGATGCTTTAGTCACAGAAGCAGTGAAAAAGCTGACCAAAACACATGCTAAGTGAAATAAACCAGGTTCAGAAAAGTCAAGGCTCAAATGTTTTCTCTTATGTATGGAAGCTAAACCAAAAAAGAAAAAGAGGGGGGTCCCTAGAAAAGAGAAGGGAGAGAAGTGGAATAGAAGAAAGAGATTGATAGGGAAAGAGGCGGAACAGGAAAAAAGAGGAATGGTGGAATGAAATTGACCGAATTATTCTATGTACATATATCAATGTACCACATGAATTTCATCTTTATGTATATCTATAAAGTGCTAATAAAAATAATAAATAGAAGAAAGACCAGTAGAGTAGAAGAAGGAAATTAAGGAAAGGAGGGGGAGGAAAAAGGGAAGTGCTAGGGACTAATGAGAGAAAATTTTATTCCATGCTACTATAATTATGCTAAAATGAACCCAATATCATGTATGACTATAATGAACTAATAAAATGGAAAAAGATCATCTCAGTAGATGCATAAAATATTTGGTAGAATTCAACAACACTTCACAATAAAATCCCTGAACAAATTAAGTACAGATAGGTTATAACTCAATAAAGACTATATGACAAACCCATGGCCAGCATCCTAGAACCAATATGTCTCTCAGTAAGTTTGAAGGAGTTGTTGTATGTTTGTGTTTGTGTGTGTGTGTGTGTGTGTGTGTGTGTGTATCCTCAATAGTCAACCAGGAGTTCACAACTCTATTTAAGCTTTAACTTATCTGTTTATGCAGAGCTTTAAAGTGAGCCAGAGGTGAAAAATTGGAAATATTTCAAATTATTCTTGGGTATGTTCACAGCCCTCAGAATGCACATGAACCTGCCTATTTGTGTTGTCTAAATTTCCAGGAAAATGTTGGAAATGTTCAAAACTCTAACAGTGACTTCTCACTCCCCACATTTTCCTTTTGCATTTTTTTTGAGGGGTGGCCTATTGTTTGTCCCAATAGTGATTAACTAATTCTAGCACCTTGATAGAAAAAAATGCATCTGACTATTCTCACCAAAGTGCCCCATGGAATAGGTTGTTTGCACTTAATTCCTAGTCTGGGCAAATCAAAGTTAGACTTGTGTGAGTTGTGTCTTCAAGAATACATCAGATTGGTCATATCATGACAGTTCTCCTGACTTGTCAGGAGTTCTAACTTTATTATGGTCTTTCTAATGGCTGCAAAGTTGCTGGGTTTTACTATTATTGAAGGTAGTCGAGTTTTAATTTTACTATGGAGATAGGAACAGGAAATAGAGTTGAGTAAGTTAAAATCTTGTGAAGCTCACTGTTACTGCTAAGATTCAGTTTTTTCCTTTTTTTTAAATAAATTAACTCTGGATTGCTGAAAAACTTCGGTTCTTGCTCCTAGGTATAAAATATTAATTATGGCCATTTTTGCCTTTGATCTTATTACTTCTATGAATAAAGATGATTTTTTTGGAGATTCTTACTCCACCATTCCTTTTGACAACACTCAATTAAAAGTTATTGGAAGTCAACTTTCTGGTCTTATTGATTTCTTTATTTCTTGATGATGGGAGGCTTTTTTTCTTCTTTTTTCTGTTCATCGTAAGTTTTTAATTGGATGTTGGACAACTTTAACTTGTTTGTTTATGCAAAGCCTTAAAGTGAGTAGAGATTGAAATGAAATGTGCCCAATTTTATTTTTGTCACGTTATTGTGGGAATTTAAGATGGTGTAGACTGTAGTTAATCTGGATTTGAATTTTTGTTGGTACATCAAATGACTACATCATTGGCCTGTAACAACCGCACTTAGTGTGGGTCTATGACTCCAGAATATTTTTCTCACTCTTCCTGCCCCATTCTCAACATTCTTTAGTTCCTACATGTCCATGCTGTGGAAGAAGTCTCCTCTTCATTGTCTTGTTTCTCTCCCAGTAGTACACTTTAGTTACTGGTTACTTGGTACTATCCTTATGATAGCCTTAGTATGGGTTTCCTTTCTCCTGGTCCCATTTAAGACTTAGTCAGGGCTTGTATTCCTAGACCTCAAGATGGGTCTTTCTCATAATTTCTGCTTGTCCTCCTTGTTGTAGTCTATGATGTTTTTATTCTAATTTGTTATATATGACAGCAGAATGCATTACAATTCATATTACACATATAGAGCACAAGTTTTATATCTCTGGTTGTATACAACGTATGTTCATTTGTTCTAAAGTGACATACTTGGGTTGGGGTTGTGGCTCAGTGGCAGAGTGTTTGCCTCACACATGTGAGGCACTGAGTTCGATCCTCAGTACCACATAAAAATAAATGAACACAATAAATATATAAAAAAATAAAGTGACACACTCATATAAGGCCCCTAGGAATTAGTTAAATTTTTAACTGATTTGTTCTTTCCACCTTTATGATAGTTGTTGCCCCTTTCTTCTCTTCCTTCTCCTCTTCTTTTCTTCCTCCATCTCTTCCTCCATCTCTTCCTCCTCTAACAAAAATGGGACAGTTCATGCTTCTCATCTCACCTTGGAAGAATTTGTCATCATTTGCCATTCAGCTCCCTTGGTTGCCTTGCTTCTTGATGGATTAAAAAAAAAAAAAAACAACATTGAGAAGCCAAAGAGATACTATATGTAAATAGGGTTTACCTTAGTTCCTGGCATAGTACAGTCTCTTAATTAATGATATTTATGATAATGATTATTATTTTAATCATCATAATCCTTATTTATTCATGGACCCAGCCAAATAAAATGTGATCAACTGCTCAGGATATGTCTCTTCAGCATGCCAGAGGAAAGAAGCATTTCTCCTTTATTTCTCATTCATTCATCATCTCATTGTGCTTTCCAGAAATGCCATGTCAGCTTAAAAGACAACACCAACACCCTGATTAAAATAAATTATTAAAAATATAAAGGGGCATTGTTTGGTTATTAAAAATATCATACAAAGCAGTGATCCACCCATTTTGGTTGCAATGCCACCAAATCCCAAAATTAGCCAGAAACTTCATTGTTAATGAATTATTTACCATTTCCTTGTTATTTATTAATTTATTCCATCTACTCTATGAAAAAAAATCCATACTTACAGAAATCAACACTGCTATACAGAACCCAGCACTAAATATGATGTCCCCATGTATTAAACCTCAAATTCATTTTCTTCCCTCAATGGCTGTTGCTCTTACATGTTTAAATAAAAGGCTCTTCACTGTCACTACTGTCTAGATCAGCTCTGGTATAAGTATAGAAGGTGAGTCTGCAGGACATAATTCAAGGGCAAAGTTGGACAAAAACTGGGCAACCCAGAGGAACATTCAAACTCTGTTCTAAATTTTACAGGATGGAATCTACTTGAACCCTGTATGCCCTCTGTGCAAACCAGGTGATGGAGTAGGTGGTGAGTTTCTGTTTACCCATGAACACTTCTTCAGGCATTTCTCCACTTTTCACCTTTGGATCCTTACCTTCAAGAAGCAGTTATATCCTGCCACATAGATACTATGTCCCTTTATTCAGATCTGATACCTCCTGTCATCACTCTGCTTTGAACCTTTTGCCCTCAGGACAAATTCCTTTATTAGGTATGCAAGTTCCATTATGAGTTGGGCCCTGTCTACTTCTTCAGTCTCATCTGTCATCACTCTCCACCTCACATTCTATACTTCAATCATACCAAACTTCTTGTAGTTCCTAGAATGCAGCATGTTATCTCATGTCCTCCCTATCTTTGCACCTTTGCCTTGAATGCCCTTCTGTCTCAAGCTTCTTGCTGCTATTGACTTACAGTTCACTAGTGAAGTGTGTTGGGGTGAAGATCAAATGGAATAACTTATACTAAGTGCAAGATATAGTACTTGGTCTTCATTCATTTGCTCATTGATCTACTAAAAAGTCTTAAACTTCTACCACATGCATAATATTATATTAGATGCTTAACCTACAGAAATTAATATATTTTTCCTACCTTCAAGTAGCTTAGAGTACTTGAAAAGAATCTGACATGTCAAAATTGCAGCAGGATAAGTTTGACAAAGATGTTTGCACACTAGGTCTAGAAACATAGAAGGCATTTAACATAATAGGAGGGGAGGAAGAAGAGGAAAACCTGGTGTAGAAGTTTCAGGAATAGCTTCCTGGGTGAGCTGACATTTTTCCTGAGCTAACTTGAAAAGTCCATAGGAGATAGCCAAGAAAAAAAGAAGGAAGGAAGGAAGGAAGGAAGGGAAGAAGGAAGGGAGGGAGGGAGAGAGGGAGAAAGAAAGAAAGAAAAAGAGAGAGAGAGAGAGAGAGAGAGAGAGAGAGAAAGTGTCGCGACCCCTTGCCCGCAAGGAAGACGCAGCACTCAGGAATCTTCTCTCAACAGTTTATTCAGGTCCCTTGATATTTCTTATTCTTTCTTCTTCTCCTTTTCTTCTCCCCGGATGCCCTCCCAGCCTTAATAAAGCATCCCAAGCCCCAATGCAAAGCCGCCGCGTGGAGCTTTCTCACAGGGTGGTGAAAAATCATGTGCCAACTCTCTCAGATAAGGAGTTGTTTGTCACATACCACAGCGGAGCCAGCGCCATCTCGTAATGGCGACCATAGTCTGCAGAAACGGCAGAAGCGGCTCACCACAGTTCCCCCTTTCTGTTTTATTAAAACAATACAGGCGAGAGTAGAGGTCCTATCCCACTGTGCAGAAGTGGCTGCATAGTATGGCTCAGTCCTAAGGAGGGCCCTTCCCCAGATCCGAGGCCATATCAGCCGACGCCTTTTTTCGTGGGGCGGGGCGTGGACGCGTCTAACCCGCATGCAATAGGACATGCTCTCCTTGAGGTCCACGTCAAGGATCACTCAAGTGCAGTGCCTTGCCTCGCATCCTGTATCGTGACGATGGTGGACGAAGGGGGATAGCTGAGGCTGAACTGTGGCTGTTATTAATGACAAACGAGTTGACAGCACCCTGAAAGAAAGGCACGGACTTTAAAGCAATAGTAAAGCACTAGTGTGGAAACCCATCTGCGTGCAATGGCAGCAAGACCGGCAGAGTGCAAGGGCTTTCCAACACTAAGAGAATAACAAGGAAAGTCATGTCGATCCCAGTGCAATGTTATAATAACTTGGGGTGCAACGACCATGACAAAGGTTTACTGTTTAAGATGCGCAAGCCAGACTTGAGGTGAGTTGCCATTTTCTAAAGCTGCAAGAGCTTGTATGATCATAGCCTTTTCTTGTGCATGGCGAGTTTTAAGGCGACAGAGAAACCACAAACAAAGTATAACACTGAAGCAACACATTGCACCAAAAATGCCTACTCCCACCCACTCTTTGAAGAAGGAAAAAGCAGAAGATATCCAATCGGTGAATTGACCCAAAGTCACTGGTTCAACACGGGTACTATTCAAAACAGCAATCTGAGTTAGTTGAGACTGGATCATGTCTTCCGCTGCCATGGACCAGGTTCCGGATAGATATTCCCCGATGATGCGGGAGGCATTTCTGGAATCATTAAATCTGACAGAGGTTATGCATAAATGTGCACGTTGATCAACACAACCCAAAAGCACTAAGTCAGCCAATTCTTCTACCTGAGCTTGAAGTAAATCTATCCTTTGGTTGGCAGCTAAAATCCCTGACAAAATATGTTGATTAATTGAATTTTGGGATTCAAGTATGGTGGAAGTTTGTTGAACAACTTGATTAATGGTGGCAGCAGTTTGTACTTGACTGGCCATGGCTACTCCAGCTGTAACTGCTGCAGCAGCAGACACTGCCACAGCTGTCACTATAGCTGCCGAAATACCAAAATCTCTATGGGCTCTAATCAGTTCAACAATAGGAAAAGACTCTGGATCTGCAGTAACCGGGATCGGGACAAAGGTTGGAATTTTCATAATCACTGCCATAGTCCAGGAGCCATTCCAACACTCAGACAAGTAGCAAGTAACATTAGAACAATTAAGCATCCCCTGTAATGTAACATTAGCCAAAAGAAACAGAAACGGAGATTGGAGACAGACTGTTGTGGAGGGTAATGTAGCATTAAACAATTGTGAATTGTGTGAAGTAATTTTAAGTCTCCTACCTCGCTCCGAGTCTTGGGTACTGCCAGAAACATTAAACAGCCAACTTTGGACTCCTAATATTTCCCTGGGGAAACACAAGCGCGGACTAGACTAGCCCAATCTGAGGGAGTCATACAAAATCTAGTAAGTCCCTCCACCTGAGTGAGAGTGAAAGAGGCATCTATGCCATAAGTGCGGACGGATTCTGCCAAGGTTTTAACTATCTTAAAGTCTAAAGGCTCATGATATCTTCCTCTATTATTGTCCTGAAACACCGGGTACACAAGTCCCATATCTGTATTAACTGTCCTCCAAACTTGCGCATGAAAAGATCTCCCGGAACCTTGGCTCCCCCCCACATACGGGGGTGGGGCAACAGGCATCATATCTTCTTCTAAATTTTCAACCTCCTCCTCCTCAGAATTCTGTTGACCAATATTAGATCCCTCCCCCTTCTTACAGTAGGCATGCGCGCCTTGTGTCTCCTTTTTCTTCTTTTTCATTTTTATCTTATGTAGTTGTTGCAACAATATATCAAGGTCCTCAGAACACTCTGAGCCGCTTGTGTCCTCAGATGTTTTGAATTCGGTCAAGTCTGGATAGAGCCTTCTCCTATTTTTATCTTCAGGCTCTTTTGCCTTCTCACTACTGTTACTTTTGATACTCTCTGCCACTTCACTATGTGATCCTTCAGATTTTTCCTCATGTACTTGTTCACGAACGGCCTGACCCTCACTCACAGCCTCTTGGCATTTACCATCTGTTATACATCCTCTAACTAACTTCCAAAGTGGTATAACACCACCCTCTAAGGTGCCTTGCTCACAAGCAAAGTCAAGATCTTTGCCTAATTTATCCCAACTAGGTACAGTAAGGCTGCCCGAAAATGCAAACCACGGTGCAGCGATATCTATCTTCTGTAAAAATCTCTGTAAAGTACTATGTTTCACTTCCAGGCCCTTGGAACGCAACAGGCCATCTAGGGCCAGGAGAAGCGGACTTGAAGATGCGGCACCCATGACACAACAACAAAGGAAGCACAAAAAACAAAAGCGAAATGACACAACAAAAGAAACACAGAAAACAAAAGCGAAAGTACACAGTGCAGCTGCAATAAAATGTAATGCTCTCTCTTTCTTTACAGAGGAGCTGCCCCGCTTTGGTCGCGGATCCCACTTACTAGGGACTAACCCCGCTTTGGTCGCGGATCCCACTTACCTGGGACTAACCGGTGCACCACCCCTGACTGCTGAAAGTTCTGGTTCCCGGGTCTCGGCACCACTTGTCGCGACCCCTTGCCCGCAAGGAAGACGCAGCACTCAGGAATCTTCTCTCAACAGTTTATTCAGGTCCCTTGATATTTCTTATTCTTTCTTCTTCTCCTTTTCTTCTCCCCGGATGCCCTCCCAGCCTTAATAAAGCATCCCAAGCCCCAATGCAAAGCCGCCGCGTGGAGCTTTCTCACAGGGTGGTGAAAAATCATGTGCCAACTCTCTCAGATAAGGAGTTGTTTGTCACATACCACAGCGGAGCCAGCGCCATCTCGTAATGGCGACCATAGTCTGCAGAAACGGCAGAAGCGGCTCACCACAAGAAAGGAAGGAAGAAAGAAAGAAAGATTACAAACTGTGGGGTTGGGATGAATTTGAGGGGTGAACAAAGATTCCAAGCAATGATGGTAGCATGTACCAAGGTCCAGAGACAACAACAGAAGGGCATGGAACTTTAGGAAACTGGCTTGTATGTAGTGTGCATGTGGGGAACTGATAATAAATGGAAATTAGAAACCCATAATAGGCATATTCTCTCTCTCTCTCTCTCTCTCTCTCTCTCTCTCTCTCTCTCTCTCTCTCTCCCTCCATCCCTCCTCCTTCCCTCTCTCCCTCCTTCTCCATGTCCCTCCTTTCTTCTCTCCCTCCTAGTAGCACCCTAGCCTGTCCTTATTAAGGTCGCTCATAATCTGACCACTCCTTACCTCTTCAGTATTTTCTCTAGTTGTACCTCAACACTTACTCTCTGCTTTAGACAGTTTAGTCTGCTCACTGCCTTAAATGTTGTATAATCGCTTCCACTCCTTCCACACTATTTACCAACATGCTCTCTCTACTTTTGCCTGTCAGTGATGGAAAACTCAATGCCTACATAGATCATGCTGGTGATGCAAATGATTAAAGCATCTCATATGTAATACAATAGGGAGTTATGGTAAACTTCAGTTTTCTTGTATTTGAAATGATAATATAAAACCAACATAACGGGTTTTTCTTGAGGAAGGAGAAATGAAATCATAGCAAGTGATTCAGCCCAGTAGCACATACATGCTTAGTAACTGATAGCATTTATTTTTTACTGAAGTTTTCTATTTTTGAATTTGTTTCGAGATAAACTGTATTTATTCGTTGAACCATTCCTTACAGCTTCTATGAAATCATTGTCAACCTGACGTATCGTATCTTGGTGTTAGCATCAAGTTATTGTTTATCATTCAGATTGCAATGTTCATGGTTCTTGGCATGGTGGATAATATTTGTTATACCATAGACATTTTTTTCTATTACTTTAACAAACTCTGGGGTAATTTAGTAGTCATTCTACCTGTGTAGGATTACTATGCAGGTTCTGTTGTACTTTTGTGGGCTCTGGCTAAGTGTTGACAAAGATGTTTGCACACTGGGTCTAGAAACATAGAAGGCATTTAACATGATAGGAGGGGAGGAAGAAGAGGAAAACCTGGTGTAGAAGTTTCAGGAATGGCTTCCAGGGGAAGCTGACATTTTTCCTGAGCTAACTTGAAAAGTCAATAGGAGATAGCAGTTGATTTATCATTGCATGTGTTCAGTTGCTTTGGTCTGGTGATTTATATGGTACTGCTGGGACTCCCACTGGTTCCTACTGGTGCTGTGTGAGACGATGGAAGAGGATTACCGAATCTGACATCCTGGGTAGGGTCTCTTTCTATACAAGGGTCCTTCTGCTGCTCCCCTTGTTCAGCTCATGGGATATACTAGTCTCTCTGGTGGAATGTAAGAGGGCTATGCCCTAGAGGACAAATGTACATTTTCAAGCAATGACTTGTCATGGTTATGCCCCTCTCACTAATTTTGCCTATCAGCTCCTATATCTCTGGGCTCAGGAGGAGAGTCTCAGTGTTGGGAGCACACAGTCTTCCTGGACCAAGGCACCTGGTGTAGCTGGGTCTCTCTTGCTGTCTTTTTCTGCCAGCCTCAGTTTCTCTCTGTAGAGGAGGACAATCTTAGACTCAGAAGGAGTTTTTTCACTAGCCCTTTATTTTTGGCTGGACTCCCATTTTATACTGCTTGTTCAAGGTATCAGGATCATCGGGTATGAGATGGAATGAGTCTACCAGGACTTTCTTCTATACCTAAGTCATGAATAATACAGCACAAGGTCTAGGTCAACTTTTCTGTTGAGTAGTGGGACACTAGACACAGTGTACTTTCTTTTTATCACTTTTCAGATTTTTCTACTGGCTGATTTTCAGGAAATTTCTAAGGTTTATAATTTTCAGTGAGGAGAAGGGGGAAATGAGTTTACATCATCTTGTCCTAACAGGAAATCTCTACATTTATTCTCAATAAGAAAAATAAATTTTTTAAAGGCAAATGTAGTATGGACATGATGGTAGGATTAATGATAATATTTATTTTACTTTTATACAAGTAAATTTGAAACTACAAAATCAGTCTCCCCTGCAATAATATACTATAGTAGTATAAACAGAGTTTTGGAATCCTGAATTCAGTTTCCAGGTCTAGCAATAATTAGTGGGGTGACATTGGCCAAGTGACTTAATTTCTTTTAATCTCACTTTCTTAGACTTGATATCAATCTATTAATATCTTACTTTTAAGGTTTTGTGAGGATTGAGATTATATATATATATATATATGTACATATGTATATATATATATATATATTATATATATACTATATTTAGCACAGTGTCTGGACAGTGCTTATTAGATGATAGATATCAAACTGTTTATGAATTAAAATGTTTCTTCTAGAACCCCATTCCCTCTATGTCGAAGGTCAACCCCTTGACCACTAAGTGACTTTTAGATTACTTTCTCCATTCTTGAGGGCAAACTTAAGTTGCTTCCTTCTAAGGATGGCCAACTTCCAATCCATGGACTGTCCCTGGCAAAGACCCTGCCTGCTGTACTGTACACATCTGTACAAGCATTTAATTTTTTTCTCCTTTGTCTGTTGAAAGCAGGGTTCCCTGTTTCAGAGTGCCAGCAGATGTTTCTTTATTTAAACTGTATTCAGTGAGAGGAAGGAAAGAGAGAGAGACACACACAAGAAGGAAAGAGGTCTGGGTCATAGCACCACATTTATTCAGAGGCCACCGTGCCAGGAAAAATGTGCACAGCAATTGTAATTTGTTTTTTCCGTTTTATTTGATTTTTTTTTCAAACAGGAATTTCTTGTTTCCTTAGATACTAATTAAATCTCAGTTACTAAGAATTGGCTAGTAGACATTCAATGCTGTAGTGGATGGCCAAATACTGTATTTATTGTAGGTCCTTAGCAGGAAATTTGATAGGAAATTTTGGTTTCAATGCTATGGCTGGTTTTTGTCTTCATTGTATGTGCTCGTGTTATAGGTAGTGGACTCAGAAACATATACCATGGGAAAGATTTAAGTTTAGGGTAATTGTTTATTCTTACATTTGGGTCTATTTTTTATAAGCTTCATACATATCAACCTGATGAAAATATTAGTTGGATCTGGAAAAACAATTCTCTTTTGAAATATTACTCCATCTAACCCACTATTTTAACCTTGTAGCCTTTGTTTAGATTCAAATTTGCTCATTGATCTCAACCACAAGTTTTGATTCCATTTGCTTTAGCACAATGGAAGATACTGGTTGAAACAAGAAAAACCCAGTGAAACTAGCGGTGGATTTCAAATAAAACAAAAACCTGTTCTAAATTGTCTGCCTGGATTGAGTGTTGTTTTTGTAATTGAACTTAACCACTTTAGTCAGTAAGAGAATGTAAAATCTGGAAGAAAACTGTGTCAAGGAAAATTCCTGGAGATCTAACCAGAAAGTTACCTTTGGCTAGCACTAGATTCAAGATCAATTCATTTGTTTTATTTGGTCTTTGGATGAGACCAAGAATAAATGGACCAAACTGGTTAATAAGAACAACTGTACAGTTTGAAAATACATGTAGATGATGAATTGTGAAAATATCACCTAACCAGGAAATCAGGTACACAGTTTTATCCCACTATTATCTTTAAAGGGGGAGAGCATGGTAAAGAACAGGCCTTAGGAGTTAGGCAGACCTGACTTTGAATCACATTTATTATATATGTGAGTTGAGGAAGCTACATAATCTGTCTAGGTCTCAGTCTCCTCATCTGCAAAATGGAGCTACCCAAACATATCTTAAATCAATTGATAGAAAAATATGAATAATTTCAAAGTAAAATGAGCAAAGAACAGTCAATATATAGAATAAAAATATAAATAAATGATTGAAAAATTAGTATGAAAAATTTCAACCTTATTAACAGACAAAGAAATATGATGTCTCTTTTTTATCAAACTAACAAAGATTTCAAAAATACTCATGCAGTGTCAATATGGATGGTGTAAAATAGACATACTTGTATAAGGCTGGAATATAAATTGGCACTACTTTTCTAGAAAAGCAATTCAAAAGCATTTCAAAAGGCTCTTTGGAATAAGAATTCCTTCCAAACACCTTGACTAAAAAGAATACTCAAAAACAACAAATGTTGTCTTTTGATAAGGCCAGAAATAATATGAATCATAATAATGTGCATTCATTGCAGCATTGTTTATATAGCAACATTGGAAGCCTAAAGGACCATCAATAGGAAAAAGCTCAAAAAATGCTGGGAGCCATTAGCCAAGTAGGTATGACAATTTCCTTGCCAGCGTACCCCATGTTGCTGACATGTTGCAGCGACATTGAATGTAGGTGACCTTGCTCAAGGACCAAGGCAGATTAGGGTGTTCCCGGTTTTAAGATAATCGTGTTTAGGGCGTTCCCAGTTTAGGTTCTAGGTTTAAGGTTTAAGATTATTCCTCCCGGGAATAGGGCGTATCCTGCTGCCTGAGTTCCCCTTGAGTTCTCACGGGATTCAGACAGTATATTTTGGAGATAGAAGCCCAGTGGAGGGGGATTTGGGCAGAGAACGTGGATTTGGGCAGAGAACGTGGATTTCCCCAGAACGTGATTGTAGACGGCTGGTGTGAGTTCGGGAATAAAGACTTGCTGTTTGAATCTACAAGCTGTGTGGTGGCTCGTGATTGTGTGCCCAGCCAGACTGCGGCATTTGTGCCAGCCAGACTGTGGCATTTGGCGGCCCGTACGGGGAACTTCTAAAGCTTGGAGGTAAGTGAAATTGCTCGCCCTTGAGGAAGAGAGAAAGAATGGGTGACCAATTCAAAAATCAATGTGTTATTGTTTTGATTTATCTTGTTTTTGTTTCAAGCTGCCTATCCCTAGAAATTTCTCAGGCAAACTGGAAAAAATGGTTGACTAAAAGTTTGAAGTTTGTCGGCCCTGAGGAAGAGAAAATTGATACAATGATTTTTTATTCCGTTTTTGTTTCATTCAGTTTCGGCTTTGTTTTGTGCTATCTTATTGGGTTGCGTTATCTTTATAGTAGATTAGAAATTAGTAAAAAACAAACCGAAAAGATGTTAAGTAAATTGTTAGAGGTTCAGACCATGGAGAAAGACATTTTAGATCAAGCAAAAGAGAAGGTCTCTCGAGCTAGTCAGACAGAGGAAGAAAATGTAAAGGAAAAGGGGTTGTTAGGAAAAAGGCCACAACAGGAGGTTGTTACTAACTCCGTTTTATCACAAGAGGGCGTAATTCAACCAACAGCCCCACCGATGGAGACAGCTGAGTGGCCCTCAAACCCCGTAGTTGATAAATGGGATCCTGAGACAGGACCTCAAAGATTAGCATGCCCTGTACTTGAACAGGCAGGAGGGCAGCGAATTCACCATGCATTAGATTTTAAAACAGTGAAGCAGTTAAAGGAGGCTGTAACAACCTATGGTCCCCAAGCTCCCTTCACGGTAAGCATGGTCGAGTCCATTACTAACTTGGACATGACACCAGCAGATTGGGCTAGCATGTGTAAATCTGTACTAAATGGAGGACAATATTTGTTATGGAAGGTTGCCAATGAGGAATTTTGCGCGGAGACAGCTAGGCGAAATGCAGCAGCCGGTTACCCTCAAAGAAATCTAGATATGTTGTTAGGAAAAGGACCTTATGAGGGTCAACGGCAACAAATTGAATATGATCCTGCTATATATGCACAAATTGCTGCAGACGCAGTTAGGGCATGGAAGACTTTACAAGGACATGGAGATTTACAAGGTCAGCTATCTAAGGTAATACAGAGAGCTAATGAACCTTACACTGACTTTGTAGATAGGCTAATTCAAACGGCTGCCAAAATTTTGGGGGATACAGAACAAGCAATGCCATTAATAAAACAACTGGCTTATGACCAAGCAAATCGTTGCTGCAGAGAGGTTATTAGACCATGGAGACATGAAGATTTAAACACATATATTAAATTATGTAGAGATATTAATGAACAAGGGCAAGTCTTGGCAGCTGCAGTACAACAGGCTTTAGATGCCAGGCCAAAAACATGCTATGATTGTGAACAAACAGGACATTTTAAAAGGAATTGCCCCATAGGAGGAGGGTTTAACAAAAGTAGGTATCAAAGGAATAGAATACAAGGTATTTGCCCACGATGCCGTAGAGGGAGACATTAGGCTAATGAATGCCGTTCTCAAACCAACATAGAAGGTACTCCCTTATCAAAAAACGGACAAAGACCAGGTATTTATCCAAGATATCGTGGAGAAAGGCATCAGGCTCCATTGCCAAAAAACGGACAGGGGGGCCCAATGCTCCGGGGCCCACAACCACAAATATACGGGGCAGTGGAGGATCCCAGCAACACCATCAGGCTAGTGCCCAGGACACATTGTCCATTAAATCCCTCATCAGACAAACCCGAGGGAGCGCAGGGTTGGACATCTGCGCCTCTGCCAGAGCAGTATTAACTCCAGAGATGGGAGTTCAAATCATTCCCACAGGAGTAAAAGGACCTCTTCCCCAAGGAACAGTAGGCTTATTACTGGGACGTAGTTCATCTACATTAAAAGGACTTATGATAAGTCCTGGGGTAATTGATCCCGATTATGTAGGTGAAATAAAAATTATAGCTAGTTCTCCAAGAGGTATATCAGTAATTTCACCTGGAGATAGAATAGCACAGTTGTTAATAATACCCAGCCTACATAATAAATTTCCTAGTCATAGTGTAGAAAGAGGTTCCAGGGGATTAGGCTCCACAGGTGTAGATTGGGCTATGTTGTCTTTAAATTTAGATTCTCGCCCAATGCTAAAACTAAATATTCAAGGTCATGAGTTTAATGGGCTACTGGACACAGGAGCTGACCTTAGCATCATATCTCGTCAAGAATGGCCAAAACATTGGCCATTACAACAAGCCACTCAAACGCTTAGAGGCCTAGGAGTGGCGACTAATCCCCATAGAAGTTCTATGATATTAGATTGGAAGGATCCTGAAGGATGTGGAGGAACTATACAGCCATATGTATTGGATCATCTTCCTATAAATTTATGGGGACGAGATGTCCTAGATCAATTAGGTTTGACGTTAACAAATAACATCAATCCTAATGCGCCCACTACTAGGGCTAGACAAGGCTTTAGGAAAGAAAAAAGATTAGGAAAACAAGGGCAAGGTATAGCAGCACCAGTACAAATAGATCAAGGAACAGACAGACATGGGTTGGATTTTCAGAAAGGGCCACTGAGACAATCAAAATTACTTAGAAATCAGAAAGACCAGTGTGGGTTCCTCAGTGGCCCCTGACTAAAGAAAAGACACAAGTAGCCCATGATCTGGTCAAACAACAATTAGCGGAAGGACATATACAACCTTCCATATCTCCCCATAATACTCCCATTTTTGTCATCAAAAAGAAGTCTGGTAAATGGAGATTATTGCAAGATTTAAGAGCCATTAATAATGAGATGGTTATTATGGGACCTGCTCAATCAGGGATTCCTCAATTGTCTGCTTTGCCAAAAACCTGGCATGTTTTAGCTATAGATATTAAAGATTGTTTTTTTTCAATTCCAATTCATCCCGAGGATAGTCCACGTTTTGCATTTACTATCCCTGCATTAAATCATGAAGGTCCTGATCAGAGATATGAATGGAAAGTACTCCCTCAAGGGATGGCTAACAGTCCAACTATGTGTCAAATATATGTTAACAAAGCAATCCAGCCACTTAGAAATCAAAATCCTGAACTACAAATATTTCACTATATGGATGATGTATTATTAGCACACAAAGATAAAAACACATTGCTAGAATGTTATGCCACACTTACAAACTTATTAAAAAATTATAATCTAGAGATAGCAATAGATAAAGTACAATTAAATTTTCCAATCAATTATTTAGGAGTTCTATTATCCTCAACCATGGTCCGTCCACCAAAAATTCAAATACGAGTAGATCAACTCAAATCACTTAATGACTTTCAAAAGTTATTAGGAGACATAAATTGGATAAGGCCTTATTTAGGTATACCAACAGGAGAGTTGGGACCTTTACTTGATATCCTAAAAGGTCCATCAGATCCAAATTCACCCCGAATGTTAACGCCTGAAGCAAGAAAGGCATTAAAAATCATTGAAACATATATGGAAAATATGCATTTGGATAGAATTGATATAAGTTTGCCTTTATTATTTATTGTACTACCAACAAAAAATATTCCTACAGGAGTATTTTGGCAAGAAGGTCCATTATTATGGATACATTTATCTTATTCTCCTAACACTATTCTTACTAGGTATCCTGAGGCTGTAGGACAATTAATACTCAAAGGAATAAAAGCAGCGAAGGGAGTGTTTGGAATTTCTCCCAATAAAATTATTACTCCATATACTATGGATCAAATTGATGAGTTAGCTAATGAGTTAAATACTTGGGCAATAATCATGTGCAAATCTAATGTTTCATTTGATAACCACTTACCATCTAATCCTTTATTGTCTTTTTGGTCATTGCATCCTGTAATTTTTCCAAAAATGACAAGAAAAACACCTATCATGAATGCTCCAAATATATTCACTGATGGGTCAAATAATGGTACAGCAGCAGTAGTTACCCCTGATCAAACTTTTACATTTTTAGTACCCAAACAATCAGCTCAAAAGGTAGAGCTTAATGCAGTTTTACAAGATTTTGTGATGTTTAAAGATTCTGTATTTAATTTATTTTCTGATAGTCAGTATGTAGTTAATGCTATAGTATCTCTTGAAGATGCTGGTAGGATTTCCCCTTCTTCTACTGTTTTCTCTTTGCTTTCCACTATACAAAGTCTAATCTGGGACAGAAAAGATCCATTCTTTATAGGACATATCAGGGCACATACAGGATTGCCTGGAGCCCTTAGTTTAGGCAATGATTTATCAGATAAAACTACACATGACATACATATTTTTTCTACACTAGAAGAAGCTATAAATTTTCATAAAAAGTTCCATGTCAATGCTAATACTTTACAAAAGCGTTTTAAAATAACTAAGGAACAAGCTAGACAAATAATAAAACAATGTCAAAATTGTGTGACCTTTTTACCACAAGTTAATCTTGGAGTCAATCCTAGAGGATTGATACCTAACCATATTTGGCAGATGGACGTCACACACTTGCCAGAATTTGGAAAATTAAAATATTTGCATGTTACAGTTGATACTTCTTCTGGATTTTTGATGGGCTCCCTTCATGCTGGAGAAAAAACTAAAGATGTTATAGCTCACTGCTTACAAAATTTTGCCACTGTGGGTGTTCCAAAACAGTTAAAAACAGATAATGCCCCTGGTTATACTTCTACCTCTTTTAAACAATTTTGCTCAACATTTGGCATTACTCATATAACAGGAATCCCATACAATCCACAGGGACAAGGCATAGTTGAAAGAGCTCATCAAACTATTAAAATGTACTTATTAAAGCAAAAAGAAGGAATTGGGAAGGGGTATATATTCCCCAAAGATAAACTTAAAATAACCCTTTTTACTCTAAACTTTTTAAATTTGGATTCATCAGGACTTAGTGCTGCGGAAAGGCATATGTGTCCAAAAAATGTGCATAAGCCCAAGGTACTTTGGAAGGATATTCTAACAGGACAATGGAAAGGTCCTGACCCAGTAATTGTCTGGAGTCGGGAGTCTGTTTGTGTGTTTCCACAGGGAGAACAGCAGCCGATTTGGATTCCAGAGAGATTAACCAAGGTCCTGACCCAGTGATTGTCTGGAGTCGGGGGTCTGTTTATGTGTTTCCACAGGGAGAACAGCAGCTGATTTGGATTCCAGAAAGATTAACTAAAGCGATTTCTACAGACCAAAAAGAAGATGATTTGGCTCAAATCCATAACAACTGATATCCAAAACTCCAGTTTGGCTATTCTTACATCTGCAACAGAACCAGGATGCTTTTTTCAATATCTATTTTATTATTGCCCTTTGCCATATCATGAAGTTCTATTTTGTTTTTTGAGCTCATACAGACCTAGGTTAATGTTTTGCTGATCAGTTCTATTTTTGACTATAGAGTTTTTAAACATTGCAATGGAGATTTCACCTGTAAAAAGTTATAAGGCCTTTACTATAATGTTATGTGTTGTATGTATTATATTATGTGTGCACACTTGTGTTTTGTGTTATATGTTTGAATGTACGTATATCCATATATCATAAATGATGAGCGCTCATGATAAAATGGATCCAAATATTTTTTTTTTCACATGATTTATATGGTTTAATTTAAATTGGGTAAACAACTGTTGAGGATTGTTTTAATATGTAAACAAAAAAGAAGGTTAACAGATCTGTTTGTTTACTTTCACCTTTCCTTTTCATTATATTTAATAATTCTCTTAAAGATAATGTAAATTGTTAAGAAAAGTGTTTTCTTTTAGTGCCTTCTGTAATGTTACATAATTTTTTCTTTAGCCATTATTGCTAGAATTCCTATCTTCATCCCAGTGCTGGTGAAGTCAAAGATAAAACCAATCTACAGCTTCTACAATAGCCATCACTGAACTGCTTGCAGAACTTGCCTGGACACATTGTGAGCTCACCTGTATGCATTGTGAACTATCTGTTGGTGCAGCGACTTGTGGTAGTGTTGGGGTATTTTTGCTGATGATGTCACCGGTGCTACAATTTTTCAAAGGAGCCCTCAATTGGCTTAATGTCATGGCATTTTGCATCCTCCTCTACTAGTGATGGTCTAAAATTTGGGGGCCAACAGAGGTGAGGCAAAGAACCTCACCCCCCCACTGGTGCAAAGGCCTATCCACAAGTATAGCTGTATGCTGGACCGGTAGTCAGTGACGGGTATGATCCAATTGCAGTGGTACCAACCTAAGACAGGAGGCTGACGCCTAGATGTCAGTTCATCCGATGACGGGTAAGGACCATATGTTGAATTGGACTGCCTAACAGGCACGGTCCCTAAGCCACATGCTTGTTGTTTAAACAGAGAGGGGGAGATGTTGAGAGCCACAGCCGAAGGGGCCCCAGCAAACTTCCAGCTGCCGGCTGATGATTGGCTCACAGCGGCCCCAGCAACATCTAGCTGATTGGCTCCTCGGCCCCAGCAACATCTAGCTGATTGGCTCCTCTGCGATGATGCTCATTGGACTGTTTCCCTGCCCTTTCAGACCACGGAGCTGCTCATTGGGGGACTTTTTTGGCTCCGCCCACGTGACCCAGCCAATCGGCCTCAAGAGCAGGAGGATTGGGGGAGGTGGAAAGAAGCTTGTGGGGGGAGAGACAGGCTTGTGGAAAGCCGGTGGTGGCAGTTGAGGCTCTGAGGATTTTTCCTGAGAGGCTTTTTTGTTTGGCGTGTGTGGTTCTAAAAATAAAGTTAGTTTCTTTTGACAAGTGGCTTCTGATTGTGCCCAGCCAGACTGCGGCAACTTATCCCATATATCTCATGCATGAATATACATTATTCCATGGTTACTACAACTCTATTTTTGTATCATAAGGATGAACAGAATTGAAACAACTAGTTTTGCTTTATTGAGCTGGAAATCAATAACTCTCCTTTAATTGTGTTTTATGACAATTTTATAAAGCGAGATATTTCATTTTTCTTTACTTTCCAATTATTCTGTAGCATTACTATAATACTTTGAATAGTGGCAATTTTCTGCACACTGGTCGAATATGGAGCAAACAATAAAAAAGTCAATAATAGATATACCTAGCTTGTAGGCATTATTAAAAACATTGTAGCATAATGATCAAAAGTAGTTGAATAAATTTGAGTGGAAGTCTCAGTTTTGCTCCACCCAAGCTTTGAGTAGTTTATTTAACCAATTTCTTTATTCCATAAAGTGAGTATAATAATATTGATATCTTAAGGTCATTATGAAAATTAAATAAGCATACAAAATGATTAGTACAACATTTAGCCACAGAATAAGTGCTCAGTAATGCTACCTATTTTTCCTATTGCTAATGTTCTTCTGTCATTATCCAGTATAGATGATACTTGAGTGCTAAACCATGTGATGTGGACAAGAGCTATGTTCATGTATTAAATTTCAAGGGCTGCCATTATAAAGCATCACAAACTTGGTGTCTTAAAACAACAATTTTTTCTCTAACAATTCTGGAGGCTAAAAGTCTAAAATCAAGAACAAATTTGGTTCCTCTGTGTGCTCAGAAGGAGAATCGGCTCCACGTTTCTTTTCTAAGATTTGGGTGGTTGCCATAAATAACTGAAGTTATTTAGCTTGTGGACTCACTCCAGTATTTGCCTCCATCTTTGCATGGTATTTTAACTTTGGTCTCTTTCACTGTATCCATATTTCCCCTCTTCTTATAATGATACCAGTCATACTAGGTTAGGGTTCTATTTACCTCATTATTACCTCATCTTAACTTGATTACAACAGCAAAGTTTCCAAATAAGTTTACATTTGTATGTTACCATAGTTAGGACTTCAGAATATCTTTTCAGAGTACACAATTTAATCTATAGTGGGAACCAGGGGTGAGGATAATGACTGGGGAATGAAAAGCTTTCTGGATTAAGTGAGAATGGGGGTCTTGATTTGAGCAGATAATGAGAAGTGGGTAGCAGAGGAATAGTGGCAATGAACATAAGCATAATTAGACATAATAACTGATGAACAAATTCACTTATTCATCTTTTCTTTATCTCTTCCTACATTTAGTCTCTGGGGACTTACATCAGACTTGTATTAACCTGTATACACTAGATTCAAAGATTTTGACAAGTGGGAATAAGTGTTTCTTACCTGTCTGTCTCCCCTACATCTCTTTCCTCAGGGCATGTCAGAAAGCATGTATTCAATAAGGGCTTTCTGAACTGAATTTTTTGGTTGGCAAAGAGTTGGCAATTAAAACAGTCTTACAACTAACATAAATGAACTTTTTTCCTCATAAGATATTCCCAAAATAAACAAATCTATTTCAAAGATCAGATTTCTATATTAAGCCTTTTATAAAAATACAAGAGAAAGAGATCTAAGACACTGAACCCCTATCAGATGACAAGTTCTTTCTACCATATATAGAAGCCACGTTTGGTTCGGATGCCTTCATGAATGGCCAACTTATGATTTTCCATAACTCTGTTAGAAAGAATTTTTTGATGCTTTCTTGTTGGTTTGTTTGCCCACTTGCTTATTACTTGTTTAAATGATTAGGTCAAATGTCTGTTTCTGTAACTAAGACTGACTGGCCTTAGCTCTGCCTTCTGGGAATACATAAGTTAAGTATTACTACAAAAATCACAGGCCAAAAGTGATATTCAGTGCTGAAAGCAAAGGTAGAAAATGAGCAGTGATACCACCAGCATTCCTGGAGTAAATGATTTCCGTTTATATCCCTGATTGCTGGACACAAGCATTTGACCTACTCTGTCCTTGTGATTTATTTGAATATTATTTGGAAGGCACAAAAGGCAAGAATTCTGTTTGACTCTAGTCCAGGACATAGGCTGCACAAATATATTTTTACACCTAAGATCGTAACTAGGTCAATGATATAACATTGGAAAATGCCTGATTCTTTCTTCCTCTCATTCTCAGGGCCTCTACACTGAAGTATGGCAGGAAACAGGTTTAAATTCCTTCCTTTGGGGTGTAAATCGTGCAACTTCTTTCCAAGGGATACCAAGGAGCACTTATTCACACACAACTTTTACTGGTTTGAGTACACATTATAGTTGAAAAAATTGAGGCACAAATGGGTTGAGGTTCTCACATTACAAAAGCTGGAATAGTAAAGTCTTTAAGTGGGTACTGTGACTGAACTGAAGAATGGACAGGAATTCAACAATATGAGAAAAGAAAATTAAATGGGCAGTTTTACAATGAACCAGTCAAAATCAACAAAATACAGGAAATGGGCATTAATCTTAAAAATTTGTCCCAGAAAATTCGTCCAGTCCCAAGTAACTGGTAGTTGAGATCCATTAAGCTTGAGAAAGAATGGAGTCTCAGCCAAACAAACATTTGGCTTTCTTTCCATAATCACCATTCTATAGATAAAACCCTCTGGGTGTTCCCCTTGGTGGTTGTGAATTCTATGTTGTACACATAATGATGGCCTACCAGTCCATTATTTTTTTCTTCAACAGGTATTCTATCATGAAGGGAATTAAAGGTGTGCTTCTTTGGTTAACTGCTTTCTTGTAGTGATGCTGACTACTAACAGAGTCTCAGTCTACTAAGCCACCTGCTGTACAATCTATCTTCATCATTTCCTTTTTTAAAAAAGGCATGATTATATCACGTAGCAATACTATGTTTCTATGACAACATAATAGTTGGCTGTGACTTTGTCTGGGAAAGCAATAATGTAATTACTTTTATCATGAGTTTTTTTTAAAAAACTCAATTCTTGCCTGGATATCAAATGAAATAAGGGATTGAGAAGGTTTCATTGTTACCCTTAGGAAGGAAGACTTAAGTTTTTCTTCTTAGTGGAAATCATTCTTCCCCTTCTTTAGTTTTACATTTCCATTTTATTTATACATTTTCTTTGGGCTTTGCCAACATATTATAAAGGACAAACTTACAAAAAATCAATATTACATTTTTTTCCAAGGGAAATTTGCTGAATACTCACAGAGGGCAGCATTGTTTAGTATAACATTTACATTTCATTTGGGGTTATATGAAATCTATTTCATTACTTCATGAAATCCCAGAGTAGGAGGTATAATCAGAATATTCATCCCAAGAACAACGATACACCAAAATTAGGACATTGCCACATCTTTTTATAGGAAGATTTGATGGGACTTCAAAAAAAGAATACAGTAAGGAAAATATTTGGCACCAGGAGCTAGAGCATAGTACACCAGAAATTTAACTGTTGAAAGGAAAATTAGATACACTTAACATCTTAGGAGCTGATTGTTGTCTGGAAAGGACACTTAAGAGTTATTAGCATATTGTATAGCTTAAATGTCCAAAATACGAATTCTTAATTTTCTCAAGAGACAGACCAATAAGATATGAGGGTAGAAAAACCACTCTTTAGAGAAGCCCAATAAAAAACAGGTACAGGGCCGGGGCTGGGGCTCAGTGATAGAGCACTTGCCTCACATGGATGAGGCATTGGGTTTGATCCTCAGCACCACATAAAAATAGATAAATAAATAAAGATATTGTGTCCATCTACAACTTAAAAAATGTTTTAAAAAATGGGGGGCTGGGGATGTGGCTCAAGAGGTAGCACACTCACCTGGCATGCGTGCGGCCTGGGTTCGATCCTCAGCACCACATACAAACAAAGATGTTGTGTCTGCCAAAAACTAAAAAAACTAAATATTAAAATTCTCTCTCTCTCTCTCTCTCTCTCTCTCTCTCTCTCTCTCTCTCTCTCTCTCTTTTTAAAAAAATGGGTGTACAATCAACAAATGGGCCAAGGACCTGAACAGACACTTCTCAGAGGAAGACATACAATCAATCAACAAGTACATGAAAAAATGCTCACCATCTCTAGCAGTCAGAGAAATGCAAATCAAAACCACCCTAAGATACCATCTCACTCCAGTAAGATTGGCAGCCATTATGAAGTCAAACAACAACAAGTGCTGGAGAGGATGTGGGGAAAAGGGTACTCTTGTACATTGCTGGTGGGACTGCAAATTGGTGCGGCCAATTTGGAAAGCAGTATGGAGATTTCTTGGAAAGCTGGGAATGGAGCCACCATTTGATCCAGCTATTCCCCTTCTCGGTCTATTCCCTAAAGACCTAAAAAGAGCATGCTACAGGGACACTGCTACATCGATGTTCATAGCAGCACAATTCACAATAGCAAGACTGTGGAACCAACCTAGATGCCCTTCAATAGACGAATGGATAAAAAAAAAATGTGGCAATTATACACAATGGAGTATTACTCTGCATTAAAAAATGACAAAATCATAGAATTTGCAGGGAAATGGATGGCATTAGAACAGATTATGCTAAGTGAAGCTAGCCAATCCCTAAAAAACAAATGCCAAATGTTTTCTTTGATATAAGGAGAGTAACTACGAACAGAGTTGGGAGGAAGAGCATGAGAAGAAGATTAACATTAAACAGGGGTGAGAGGTGGGAGGGAAAAGGAAAGAGAAGTGAAATTGCATGGAAATGGAAGGAGACCCTCATGGTTATACAAAATTACATATAAGAGGAAGTGAGGGGAAAGGGGAAAAAAACAAGGGGGAGAAATGAATTACAGTAGATGGGGTAGAGAGAGAAGAGGGGAGGGGAGGGGAGGGGAGGGGGGATAGTAGAGGATAGGGAAGGTAGCAGAATACAACAGTTACTAATATGGCATTATGTAAAAATGTGGATGTATAACCGATGTGATTCTGCAATCTGTATTTGGGGTAAAAATGGGAGTTTATAACCCACTTGAATCTAATGTATGAAATATGACATGTCAAGAGCTTTGTAATGTTTTGAACAACCAATAAAAAAAGAAAAAAATTTTTAAAAAAAGAAAAAGAAAAAAATGGGGGTAAAGGCACATAACTATAATCCCAGTGACTCAGGAGGCTGAGGCAGGAAGATCACAAGTTTTAGGCCAGCCTTAGCAACTTAGTGAGACCCTATCTCAAAATAAAAATAAAATTTAAAAAAGAGCTTAGAAAGTGACTCAGTAGTTAAGCATCCCAGGTTCAGTATCTAGTACTAAATGGAAGGGCACAAAAGTCCAATCAAAGTGTGTTCACCTGTTGGGATGATATAGCAAATTGGAAGAAAGCCTCTCTTTGCCCCTTAATTGTTTCTAGTAAGGTTTTCCATTCTGTTGGAAAGATACTACTATACCTCCCACAAGAAAGAAGAGGCAATGAATAGGATTGTCAATATGGACAGCTTTAGCAAGGTTAAACTCGAATGACAATGTCAAAACCCAACCATCATCAGGGACTGGGGTTGTGGCTCAGTGTTACAGCATTTGTCTCGCACATGTGAGGCATTGGATTCAATCCTCAACACCACAAGGTAGATAGATAGATAGATAGATAGATAGACAGATAAAGGTATTTTGTCCATCTACAACTAAAAACATACTAGAAAATAAAAATCAGATCAAATAAAAACCCAACCATCAGGTACAAGTACCAAATTCCATTTTATTTTCTCCTTTTACTCGTCTGCTTGTGACCAGGAAAATAGAATCCCCCCGAGAGTAGATAACTGCTATTTGTTCATAAAACTGATACACATTGATGTGATAAAAGTGAAAGTCTTTTTGTACCAACCAATGGGAGTAGTTCTTTGGGTATTCATATGTGCCCTTGCCTTCCTGAAGCTTCATTGCCAATCATTCCAAAGATCTTACCACAACCTACAAGACCCTAAATTATTAGGTCTGCTAAATTTATCTCACCTACTGCCTCCTACTCATTTCTATATTCTTTGTGTTTTACTCCCACTAAATAAAATACTGTTTCTTGAACAATCCACATGAGCTAGCCTTGGGACCTATGCATTGACTATTCCCTCTCCTGGAATGCATTTTGTTTAGAAACTCACATGATCAACTCTCTCCTCCCTTCAAGTCTTCTCTAGTATCACTTTCTCAAATGAGGCATATATTGACCTAAGTATTCACAATAGCCACTCCTATTCCTAGTGTAATTGGTCCCCATACACTTGTCTAATTTTCCCACAATATTATCCCTTCTAAATATCAAATTATTTGTCTTCAATTATTATTTATTTTTATCTACTAAAATAATATCTCCACAGGGCTTGGCAATAATTATGCCTGTTTTCTCACTGAATAACTTAGAACAGTGTTTGACATAAAGTAGGTTGCTCAATTGATATTTGTTGAATGAATGAATTCCCAAGGACACTTTCTGTATTTCTTCCTTCCCCAATTTTGTTCTTGTTAAAATGAAGTAGTATTATAAATGTTTTCCTAATTCCTTTATTTTTTCATCAGTAAGCTGTGATATATAATATCTGTAGATCTATCTCATTCTCTTTAAATGGGTACTTCCACATGAACTTTTATCCGTCTAAATTTTCTTATTCTGGTACCTACAAAGAACTGCATTTTTCTTTCTTGTTCTTTCCCTTTCTTCCCTTTTTCTAAAAATATCCCCATCCTGTGTTTCATCCATTCAAGACCCTGTTCTCTGCTGATGAATCAATAAACTCCTCAGTCTAATAGCTGAAATTAACCTAGTGTATAGTTTCCTACAAATGTCCATCAATTAAAATGATGCTTGGGAATATTACAGGAACCATACAAAGCTAGTGAGGGAGATATCTGTGGATAAGTAAACCTTTTTCTTTTTTATAAATTCTATCCCATATTTTATGAGTAGCAAAGAGTCTGATATATTGAAAAGATCTGGGGCTTAGACTCAGAAGTCATGGGTTTAAGTTTTGCCCTGATATTTATTTGTTTATGAATTGAGAAAGTTTGCTTAATCATTCTGTGTCTTAACCTGTCTCAGAATTTGAGATTAGTAGTAATTGTTTTCAGAATTGCTAAAATGAAAAATAAAGCCATATAATTGATGCCCATATTAATCTTTCAAAAATTATAGCTATCATTTTAAGTGTACTTTATTACCATACAATTGTAGGCATTAAATATTTTTCTCTCATGAAGTTTTGATGCTTAAAAATATAAGAAAGTATTAAATGAGTGCTGGGTGTGTGGCTTAGTGGTAGAGCACTCTCCTAGCATGCTCAAGACCATGGGTTCGATTCCCTGCACCAAAAAGCAACAAAATTGAGTCTAAAAGCAAGTATTCAAATATCTGCAAGTGTGAAAACATAGGCGTGTGAAAACCAATTACCAGTCAAGTCCAATTTTGAGAACAGGATGTAACTTTTAAAAGTAGGTGTCATCTGAAAGACAACTCAAGCTGTTTGTGAAAAATTTCAAACTGAGAATTACATTCTAATTAACTAGAAGACAGAATCATTATGTGAAAATTTTTCTTTGGATAGATATTCCCTATTGGATTCTTTAAAAGTACTTCAGAGTAA
This sequence comes from Marmota flaviventris, assembly GCF_047511675.1. NCBI lineage: Eukaryota > Metazoa > Chordata > Mammalia > Rodentia > Sciuridae > Marmota > Marmota flaviventris. Next base: position 64,654,310 of record NC_092518.1, on the reverse strand, counting down.
GCTGAACAGATGAGTTAAAAACGTTCAAGAGTAGCTACAAAGAAACCATAGCCACCTCATTTTCTGACCCAGTCACATATCTTCTTGGTGGCCCCTAGCTTCCCTTGCCTATAAATTCCTGCTTGCTTTGATCACCAATGTACTCAAATGTTATAAATCTTACCCTTTATATTCTTATGATCAAATATTATGCATTCAATTACTCGTTTAAAAGCATTTATTAAGTCTTATATATAATGCAGTTGGAGGAAAGGGCATACAAAATTCAATCATGCCAAATGAGAAAAAATTAGGAAACAGCATTTCGAATAGAAGCATTTTCAGATGCAGAGGCTCAGAGACTTACAAACTACAAGTCTTTCTGAAAGGCCAAATGATGCAGGAGCACCATAGAGAGGCTCATGTAAGCCATATTATAAACCTGGAAACTGTGACTACATAAGGTCATCAAGAAAAGTTATGTACAATTAATTCTGCAGTCTTTCCTATCCCTATTCCCTCTCTCTTCCCTTCATTCATTCCCCTTTTCAATGGAATACTAATTAGAATAATACTCCATGTACATATGTTAAAATATACTCTACTGTCATGTATATCTAAAAAGAACAAAATTTTAAAAAGGCATCAAGGAGCCTTTTTGAATAATGTAAAATTGTTTATGACAAATACAGTTACCTATAATATATTGTTGGATCAAAAATAAAATTATTAGTATTAGCTATAGTGTGACCTATTTTATAAAAATATTATATCTGTATATTGTTATATAGCACACAATTTCTAAGAAAATCTAAGATGTTAATAATACTAGGATTAAAACTGGATAGTTAGTGATATTCATTTTCTCTTTTCCTCTCTGTATTATCTGAATCTTAAAAAAGATATTATTCATTTGTTTTATTATTTTCTAATTGAATAATTATTTCCATTTTAGAAAACACTAAGCAGACATTAAAGCTACTGTTTTGTTTGTAATAAAACTTCATTTAGCATACAATATTGAATTAGACAGTATTAGAAGAAACCTGGACTTCTGAATGCAAATAAAATTGTTGGTTTATAATCATTCCACTACTGGATATTTGTCCAAAGAACAAGAAATCAATATGACAGAGAAATATCTGCTCTACCATGTTCATTACTACATTATTCACAATAGCCAGGAAGTGGAAACAGGCTGCACTCATCAACTGATGAGTGGAAAAGATGTGGTACATAGAGACAACAGAATACTATTCAGTCACTAAAGAATGAAAACCTTTCATTTGTGGCAGCATGGACAGAACTGGAGATCATTATGCTAAGTGAAATAAGCCTGGCACAGAAGGACAAATACCATATGATCTCACTCATACAGGGAATCTAAAAAAAAAGTCAATATCATAGAAGTTAAAAGTATAATGGTGGTTACTGGAGGCCAAGAAAGTAGTGGGTAAAGTGAGATGGTTAAATGTGGTTCAAAAGGTACTAAGGTAAAATTTGGAGAAAGAAGTTCTGGTATGCTAGTACACAATAGGATGGCTCTAGATAACAAAAATGTACTGCACATTTCAAAAAGGAGAAAGAATTTTGAAAGTTTTCACCAGAAAGGAATTATGCATAAATGTATGAGGACATAGATATGCATATCCTGGTTTAAACATTACACAATGTATTAATGTATCAAATTATTACATGTTACCTCATAAATATGTAAACTATTGTGTTTTATGTATTAAACAAATTCAATTTAACAATAGTAAGTTAAAATCAGGGCAAATACTAAATATGGCTACCTTTTAGCAACATTAATTTTGATACTATTACCAGTTTTAACTCATTGACATAAAAACCTTAGGACCATATTAGAAAGTTACACTCTGATGTATAAAATTTGACAGCCCCTTGTGTACTACAACATTACTCATTTTAAATAAAAACTTAACAGAAAAGCAATAAATACTGTCTCTTGGAACTCTAATCATACAAAACTAGCAATTTAGATTACAAATAGTAATAAAGAACATACATGAGCATAACTGGGTTTTACATATTCTACAGAAGTTCAAATTTTATGGAATGTCATCCATCTTCATTTCAGATGCAGTAGCATAAATCTCAGTTTCTAAGATGGACTTCCACAAATTTAAAAAATAGGACACTTACCTGTGCCTTATATATTTTCCCTTTCCTGGTAAATTGGGAAGAGCCTGAATTGTTTCAAGAGTCCCAGTTGCTACTTCAGGTATTAATACCACCTGTTTGGGTTATAGGAACAAACATTTTATTCACTGCCTGAGTTTAAATTTAACAATACATCCATGGTGAATAGTAGTTGTTTTCAACAACTGATATGAATGAATACATTTGAATGAACGATAACCAAATAAACCCACATATTTTGCCTTTCAAACATGAGCTCTGCTACATATTTGATAAATGGCTAACAAATCAGTTGTTCCACATTCTGGTTCCAGATCCTCAGTATTTGTACTACATTAAGAATATTTAAACAAAGGAACTGTAAGGTCAAATTTTCCACCTCTCATTGAGATTGTCTGGGAGTTAAACAGACGTTACTCCCAACTCTGCTTTTTGCTCTACACACTTGATTTTGGTATCCTATCCAGACTCTGAAGCACGCCACCTAATCCTGCCTGTTTGAGACTTTTTATGCTTCCATCTCAGAGTTGACAGTTTGTCAGGGCCACACCCAGCTATAAGGCCAGATAAGAAATTGTTCTTCTGGAACACACCTGTTTCAAGAAAACACTAAGGAGATTACAAAGCTACTTCATCCTATACAAAGAAGACCCCACCCTCCACCTGAAGAACAGGACTTTGTGTCCCAGGTGCCGAACTAAGCAGAGGAAAATGCTGTAATTCAATGGGTTGGCAGGCACACTCACTCCACCATCTGGCATCTGCCTTGGGATTTGTGAAGCTCCTCAAACCATTTGAAGGTGTCCAGAGAGTATTAAGACATCTTTGAGTCATCCTTTCCAAACATGTCATCTCTCAGGTAACCAGCATAGGTAGGCAACTTTATACAGATTTTAAACTGTAGAAGTCTTCTGAGGAGCCCAACAAGGAAGTGAGAGTGGGAAAACCCTTCTGCTTTTTCAGGAGCAATGTGCCATCTACACACACTCCATAGTTATGCTCAGATTCATAATAGGGCATAGCTGGCTTCTTTGTCAAGTTTTGAGAAGCCCACTGAGATGGACTTGCCAGGGACAAACAATAACTTTTCAGTCCCTGGTATTTATATATTTATATTGAACTGCTAGAGTAGCAGTTCAATACCTAATAAGATCTACTTTAGCCGGGCACTGTGGCACACACCTGTAATCCCAGTGTCTCAGCAGGCTGAGACAAGAGGATCCTGAGTTCAAAGCCAGCCTCAACAAAAGAGAGGCGCTAAACAACTCAGTGAGACCCTGTCTCTAACTCAAATACAAAATAGGGCTGGGGATGTGGCTCAGTGGTTAATTGCTCCTGAGTTCAATCCCTGGTACCAAAAAAAAAAAAAAAAAAGAGCTACTCTGTCCATAAAATTAACAGCCTTTATTCACAGTCTTTCATCTTTCTTCCCAATGCAAACCAACATAAGCAAGTGTGGTCTTGCCAGAGACCAAGTTTAGCACTGGGAACCTATATAGATAAGAACTAGTAGCACAGGATTTGTAGCCCAACTGCTTAAGTTCAAATACGTTATCTTATTCTCCTAACTTTCCAAACTTGAGGGGAAAATTCATTTTCATATATAATTTGTGAATAAAATAATAGAACCTATTTAGAAGCATTATGAGGACTAAGTGAAATAATCCCCAAGAGAGTTTAGCATGGTACTCATTTAAAGGGCGCTCTCGCTCTCGCTCTCTCTCTCTCTCTCTCTCTCCCTCCCTCCCTCCCTCCCTTTTCCCTCCCTCTCTCCCCCCTAATTTGTCCAATTCATCATAAAAGCCTGGTAAAATTATTGGGTGAAGATGAGGTTATTCCTTTATCATGATCAAAATAATCCACATCCTAAAAGCTTCTCAATCGCAAAGCTAAGATACTCCCATTTAGAGTAAATATGCCAGTTTTCCAGATAGTAGATACATGACCTACCCCATTTCTCTGCCACTATTTTCAGAACGTGTCCTAGGATTACAGCTAGCTATGCTCTTCATTATAAATCCCTATCCGTGATGCTATGGACTTGATGCCTCTGAAAACTACACTCCATGCTTTCATCTTTTAAAACACATACCTTCTAGAGTTAAGCCTACTTCTGCTTCTCTGATTTTAAAAATTATCACTGGGAGTCCTCATTGATAGGACCCATAATCTACAACTCCCAAGTATGAGGAATTAGGATGCATATTAGACACTATTGATACTCTAGTTTGACTTCTTGCTTTTTCCCTACTTCCACTTTTGCTTAGGATTTTGTCTGGAAATGTGTAGAACACTTGGATTGTGACATTTTCGTCCAACTAACGCAATCATATTTCCTGCACACAGTCTGTATTGAGGCAACTATGGAGAAAGTCATCCAGGATCTCCTTTCTCTGGGCTGTTCAACAAGTATGCACTGTTCAGTGACATTTTTGGCAAGTGAAAACATGATTTTAATTGCACCATCATCCAGACTCCCCGGGTATGGATCTTTGCCAAGAGGATTTGATTATTTGCCAAAGCAAAAGCATTTTGAAAGCTTCCTAAGTGCACCCTCCAGTCAGCAACATTCTGGAAAAAAAAGAGTACAAACTCTTAAACAGATGAATAGGAACTTCTTTCCTACCCTGGGAACACCAGGTACTTCATGCTACTTATGTTTTTTTTCCACTTAAGAAAACTGATTGCCTGGTATCCTTCCTCATAGCTGACATTATTGATCTAGGTGGCTTCTGCTTTTGGCACCTCCCATTCCTAGAAGGATTCCTCCTCTTCCAATGAACACTGGGCACCTTTGTGCTCTGTTCCTATCATTGTGTAGATGTGAGCATTGCCAGCTGGCACTAAGAAAGATTAATAGTATGTATTCAATAGGAAGGAGCCTTCAATCTCTGAAGCCTTCAGGCATCATGACATTCTTTCAACCTTGCCATCTTCATAGAGCCATGTCCTGTTCCAGTGGAGAAAGAGAAGGGCTACTATATGGGCAAAGTTCAGAAAGTTATACCATTAAAAATAACAGAGGAGGGCCGGGGTTGTGGCTCAGTGGCAGAGCACTTGCCTAGCATGTGTGAGGCACTGGGTTTGATCCCTGGCACCACATAAAATAAAATAAAATAAAATAAAATAAAGGTACAAAAATGGCAAAGGAATCTAAGCAGTCCAACTACTACCACCAACAGAGCAGGATGATCTATTATAGACTCTCTTAGATCTAATAATGTTTAAGCATGTGTGTGTATTCAAAATATTTGTAGTAAGTATAATAGTTTTCAAATGCCTTGCCTTTATCAGAATCTCTTACCATACTTAGTGCAGTCTGATATAAATTTATAGAATATTTCATGACTATTTTGTCTATTCTTAATACATTTACAAAATATGTGAATGCAGGAATCATGGTGGCCTGCATTTTTCTGACTAGTTTTACTATTTGTGCCATTTATGTACATTTCTGAAGCTCCCACAAGTTATCCCTATGACATTTAACACAAATGATCACACCTTCTTCCTAGGAATTTTTACTTTGATTTTTGACATCAGTCATTACTCTTTGTTCTCCATCTTTCTCTCTGGAAAGTCTCTCCCTTTCTCCTTTGTTTGCTCTTCCTTTGCACATCCCTTAAACATTACTGTTCGTGAGAGTTTTGTCTTTGGCTCTCATTTTTATACTATGCTCTTCCTCTCAGTGATCTCATTTGTGCTATGACTACAACTACCACAAACATATAACTAACTCTTATATCCAGCCAAGGACTCCCTCCTGAACTCCAGATTCCTTGAACTACCATCTACTGGACATCTCCAATTTTTTGTCCCAGAAACATATCTAAGTTCATATGCCCAAAGTCAAATTCATCATCTCCCATTCCCATTCCAAGCTGATCATCTTTCAGGCATTTTTTTAATATCAAGTAGCATCCACAAACTCAAGCTGAAAAAGAGTGCATAGTTGTTTTTTTTTTCTTTCCAACCATTCAATAGGTTTTTTTTTTTTTTTTTTTGGTTTTGGTTTAATATAGACTTTTAAAAATAACTTTATTAAATAGTATTTGATACGCAAAAAACTGCATGCTTAGAGTGTATAGCAAGATACATTATGCATATAATAAAGCTGTGAAATCATTACCATAATTAAAATAATGAAAGTACCCATCAACCCCCAAGGTTTCCTCATATCACATTCCTTCTACTCTTCCCCATAGGCCCATATTCCCACCACTAATTTACAACCATCACTATATAATATCATGGGTTGAATTGTCTCCCCTTTTCAAATTCACATATTGAATTCCTAACCTCATATACCACAGAACGTGGTATATTTGAAGATATACTCTTCACAAAGGTACTAGATATTAGGATGGGATATAATCAATTATGACTGGTATCCTCATTAAAAGAGAAATTTGGAAGCAGACATACACAAGGAGAATGCCATGTGAAAATTGAGAGATCAGGGTGATGTTTCTACACCCCAAGATATTTCAAAGATTTTCAAAAAACCACCCCAAACTAGGGAAGAAGCATGGAAAAGATTGATCTTTCTTTCTTTCTTTTTTTGTACTGGAGATTGGACTCAGGGGTGCTTTACCACACATCCCCAGCCCTTTTTACTATTTTTTAAAATTTTGAGACAAGGTCTCAATAAGTTGCTTAGGGCCTTGTTAAGTTACTGAGACTGGTCTCGAACCTGTGATCCTCATGTCTCGGCCTCCCAAGTGACTGGGAATACAGGTATGTGCTACCATGCCTGGTAGCATATATTTCTTCACAGCCCACATTAGGAAATAATACTTTCAACATCTTGATCTCAAAATTTTCACCTCCAGAATTGTGAGACAATAAATTTCTGTTGTTTAATTTACCTACTTTATGACACTGTGTTTATGACAGCAATAGCAAACTAATACATTTTACATTTTTAAGTGTTTATATAAATTCAATAATGCAATTTATATAATTATATATTTTTCTAATTTCTCTCATAGAACAATTACTTTAAGAATTGTCCATGTTTTTAAGATATCAGTAGTACTTTCTGTTTTATTGCTGAGTAGTATTCCTCTGTATAGACATATCACCATTTGGTTATATAATAAAAGTTGATGAGCTCTTGGGTTGCTTGCAGTTTGGAATTATTAAAAATAATGATGCTATGAAATGAATGAAAAATAAAATGAAAATCATAACACATTCATGAAAGAAATGGAAAAGGACAAAAAATAAGTGGAATGGCATCCAGTATTCATGAACCAGAAGAATCAATATGTTAAAATGTCCACACTACACAAGTGTTTTACAAACTCAACACCATCCCTAATAAAGTAGAAATGGCTTTTTCCACAGAACTAGAAAAATCAATTCTAAAATTCATACGAAACCACAAAAAATCCAAATAGGCAAAACCATCTTGAGCATGAAAAACAAAATAGGAGACACTATACTGACTTCAAAACATTTTACAAAGCTGTAGTAATCAAAACAGCATGATGTTGAGATAAAAACAGATGCAGACCAATGGAACAGAACAGAGTCTAGAAGTATGCCTGTACATCTATACTGATTTTCCACAAAGGTTCTAAAAAAAAAACCATCACAGAAAGGACTGTGATGAGTCTCTGTCAACTGATAAATGGATAAAGTAAATGTGGTACATACACTCAATTGAATACTATTCTGCCTTTGAAAAAATGAAATCAGCCAGGTATGGTGGTACACAACTATAATCACAGTGACTTGGAAGGCTGAGGCAGGAGGATTGCAAAATTGAGGATGTAGCTCTGTTGCAGAGCATTCCTGTGTTCTACACAACAGAATATTATTCAACCACAAAAAAGAATAAAAGCCTTTCATTTGTAACATGAAAGGAAGGAACAAAAGATCATTATGTTAAGTAAAATATGCCAGGCACAAAACAGACAAGTACTGTATGATCTTACTTACATGTGAAATCTTTAAAAATTGACATCATAGAATTGAGAATAGAATGATGGTCACAAAAGGCTGGAGAAAGAGTGGGTAACAAGGAATGGGGACAAGTTGATTAATGAATACTAAGTTACCATTAGATAGGAACAAAAAGTTTTGCTGTCTTATTACATAATATGATGAATACAGATAACAAGTACTGTATTATACAATTCAAATATCTAGAAAAAATGATTTTTCTTTATAGCAAAACCATAAATATTTGAGAAAAATATGTTTAAACTGGTTTAAATATTACACAATGTACACATATACAAAATATTACATCGTACCGCATAAATATGCACAATTTTTTAAAATATTAGTAGTGGATAAATCTTTATTTTTATTTATTTTTATACAGTGCTGAGAATCGAACCCAGTGCCTCACACATGCTAGGCAAGTGTTCTACCACTGAACCACATCCCCAGCCCCACAAATTTGTTTTTAATGTATCAATTAAACTAAATTTTAAATGTTTGCTGGAATTTTTGTTTGAATTCTCATGAATCTTTAAGTCAATATTGAGAGAATTTATGTATTCATAATATTGAGTTTTCTATCAATAAGGTATAGCTCTCCAATTTTTTAGATCTTATTTAATTTCTCTCATAAATGTTTGAAATTTTCAGTGTGCCAATTGTTTTTTTTTAGAGAGAGAGAGAGAGAGAATTTTTTAATATTTATTTTTTAGTTGTCAGTGGACACAACATCTTTATTTTATTTGTATGTGGTGCTGAGGATTGAACCCAGGGCCCCGCTCATGCCAGGCGAGCGTGCTACCACCTGAGCCACATCCCCAGCCCCCCAATTGTTTTTTTAACTGGGGATTGAACCCAGGGGCACTTAACCTCTGAGTCACATCCCCAGTTCTATTATTTTTTATTTTATTTTATTTTTTGAGACAGGGTCTTGCTAAATTGCTTAAGGGCCTCACTAAGTTGCATAGGCAGGCTTTGAACTAGCAATTCTCCCATCTCACCTTCTGAGTTGCTGGGATTACAGGCAGGTGCCTGGCTATTTCCACTTCTGATAATTTGCTAGTATATAAATATAACTACTTTTTCTATATTGATCTTGTATTCTGCAATCTTTCTAAACTCATAATTCTAGTTGGCTTCTTTGTATATCCCATGGTACTTTCTACATAGATAAGCAAGCCACAGTAATTTATACAGTTTTTTCTTCCCTCTAAAAGTGGGGTTCTTTTATTTTTTATCATGTCTTAATGCACTGACTAGAACCCCTAGTACATTGTTGATTAGAAGTAGTGGAGACTGTACATCCTTGTCTTATTAAGTGTTATGTTAACTATTTTTTTTCATAGATGTCCTTTATCTTCAATTTTTGGTAGGTTTACACACATAGGTGTATCCAATTCCTTCAATGCCATTTCAGTAAGAAATGAAAATCTATCCCCTGCCATCACTATTTTTCACCTAGACTTAATATAACAGCCTTTCAACAAGTTTGCATGACTCTAGTTTTGTCTTCCTGTAATTTAATCTCTATTGAATTTTGTCTTCCTGTAATTCAGTCTGTACAGAATGACTTTTTAAGTATGTAAATCTGATCATGGTATACCTCTAATTAAACTCTTTAATTCTCTGCTCTGTCTGCATGACCTGCCTTTACTTGACATGACACCCTCATCCCTTCCCTACAAGGGCCCTGCCTACTTTTTCATCCTCACCTCATCTCCTGTGTTCCATCCAAAATTTTATGTCCCAAGAATCCCAAATTTCAAGTTGTTACCAAAAAAAAAATTAACTCTGAAATACCTTTAGTATTACTTACACTATTACTTCTGCCTTCTTTGCCTATTTAAAACCTACGCATGTGACCAGATTGAATTCAACAGCAAAACTTTATGAAGACTTCCCAATCCCCACATGAAGTGATAGTGTTTTTCTTTTAAGATTCTCTCACACAATTTATTCATTGCGCTTTTGTAGAAGTTACAATGTTATATTATAAACACCTGTTTAAGTATACCTGACATACTAAATTAGGATCATGAGGACCAGGATGAATTATGTTTTTATTTGAACCTCTGAACTCCAGCACCTGTGTCTAATTCAGTGCCTGACACAAAGCATCTGTTCAGTAAATACATGTTGAATGAAGAGACAAATAGTTAATCATTTGTAGTTATAGAAATACTTCCCAAAATTTAGTCATTCCAGGCCGCCTTAAAATTTTTACCATGTTGTCATACCATGCACATGGTTGTTCACTTATTGTTTTTTTTTAAGTCAATGCATTTTTTTTTTACTGTAACACCTACTTTAGCCTGTCCTAAGCAACAGTATCTCTGAATTCACAAACAGCATTCTAGTTATAGCCTTCTATAATATTAGTTGAATACAACTTTAAAATGTGTGTAATCAACTTTAAAACCTATCAATGGTTTCTATTTCACATTAGAAAGACAATAAGCCATGTAATTCAGCAATTCTATCCCTTGCCTGTGGTCACATACCTAGTGGGAAAACTAATACTACCACACAGGTCTTCTGACTTCCTGACAATAATGTTCTCTACTAGAAAGGACTATATCTCTATGGATACCCACCCAAGAGAAATGAGGAGATAGAAATGTACCATGGAACTAGATGGAGAAAAAAGGAAAGCCTGTTTAGTGTAATGCTGAATACACTAAATACAATTATGTGTGGGATTCAGAAAGTACGGGGTGGAACATGAGGTTATCATTGTCTGAGTAAGATGATTCACATTCTCTTTCAGAGGTTCCTGACACCAGATGACTGAGGAAGCCATAGCTGCTTTCATGTGTAGTTCCAGGAAATTGTCTGTTGTTTATTTCTGGATCCTGCCATTTAGTATAGTGTATGCCTGATTATTTAGCCTAAGGTTGATGTCCACTTGTCATACCCTGTGCACAGACCCATTCATGAGACATGAATTCCCAAAAGGCTGAAGTTTTGAGTTATCCTTTTCACTTAAGAAGTGCACAGGATTATTTATTCCAAAAACAGAGAGAAATTGGTAGGAAACACATTAATATACTGAGTACAAACCTGAGAGTCAAAGTTTCTGAATCCTCACCTTTGTTCTCCCCCTGATTCAGATTTAGAAAAACAGGCGTCTTCAAGAAGTTTCCAGAATAAACGTTTACCTTGGTTCAGTTCAGGGCTAGACTCACCATTAAGACCTATTTTTACATGCAAAAGAGGGAATATGTTGGCATTCATACAGAATGGACACTGTTTAATGAGCCCTTTCAATGGATCAGCTCAGAGGAAACACTGGTTCTGGACCAATTATTTTCCAGAACTTACCCTGTAGAAATCCTTCCCTTGAGCTAGGTGACTGCATATTTATGATGAAGTTTTAATGGGTGTTGTTGATTCCACTAGAGCTGTGATGTCCCAATTAGAATCATAGCATTCTAAATTATGGAGTGCTAGACTGGACTCTGCTGAGGAAATTTCATTATAATAGTCATGGGTCCAGCATAGTAAGGTTTTGTTTGTCACAGTTATCAGGGAAAGGATAAGAAGAATCTGTTTTTCACTAATTTATCCAAACTTTTTTTTAGAAAAATTAGGACTAAGGCATTACTGACCTTTTAAATAATACTATGTATCTATCTCCCCACCACTCATAAGTTCACATATTTTCTTCTGACCTTGAAAGTCCTAACTTGGGAAGTGGCAGCTATAAAAAGAAGTTTGGGTATGGCCAGCACTGACTGTCCTGTAGGCAACATTCTTTAATTTTTCAGGTTTTTATCATGATTAAAGACCAATGACAATATAGAATTTTGTTTCAAATTTCTCTGAATTAAATAGTAGTTTACAACATGTGATCCCAGATCAATCGCATCAGAGTCATTTAGCAATTTGTTACAAATACAAATTTTCTGGTCCCACTCTACCTATTACTAAATCAGAAAACACAAGAGCAGGGTCTAAAAGTCTGTATTTTAACAAGTGTTGCAGACAGTTCCATTCATCTCATCCAATGAAGAATGTCTAATTATAATTTAAATAAGACTACCACCTCAGTAATTTTGCTTCCACCAGGGTGATCTCCTTATACTCTTTTTTAAAAATGTTTTTAGCCAGTGTTTCGAGAACTATGTTGAACAGAAGTGGAGAGAGAGGGCATCCCTGTCTAGTTCCAGATTTTAGAGGGAATGCCTTCAGTTTTTCTCCATTCAGAATGATGCTAGCCTGAGGCTTAGCATAGATTGCTTTTACAATATTGAGGTATGTTCCTGTTATCCCTAGTTTTTCTAGAGTTTTGAACATAAACGGATGCTGTACTTTGTCAAATGCTTTTTCCGCATCTATCGAGATGATCATATGGTTCTTATTTTTAAGTCTATTGATGTGGTGAATAACATTTATTGATTTCCGTATATTGAACCAGCCTTGCATCCCTGGGATGAATCCTACTTGATCATGGTGTACAATTTTTTTGATATGTTTTTGTATCCGATTCGCCAGAATTTTATTGAGGATTTTTGCATCTAGGTTCATTAGAGATATTGGTCTGTAGTTTTCTTTCTTTGAAGTGTCTTTGTCTGGTTTAGGTATCAGGGTGATGTTGGCCTCATAGAATGAATTTGGAAGTTCTCCCTCCTTTTCTATTTCCCGAAGTAGCTTGAAAAGTATTGGTATTAGTTCTTCTTTAAAGGTTTTGTAAAATTCTGCTGTATACCCATCTGGACCTGGGCTTTTCTTAGTTGGAAGTCTTTTTATGGTTTCTTCTATTTCCTCAATTGATACTGGTCTGTTTAGGTTTTCTATATCCTCCTGACTCAATCTGGGCAGATCATATGACTTAAGAAATTTATCTATGCCTTCACTATCTTCTAATTTGTTGGAGTATAAGGATTCAAAATAGTTTTTGATTATCTTCTGTATTTCTGAAGTGTCTGTTGTGATATTGCCTTTTTCATCCCGTATGCTAGTAATTTGAGTTCTCTCTCTTCTTCTCTTCGCTAGCATCGCTAAGGGTCTGTCTATTTTGTTTATTTTTTCAAAGAACCAACTTTTAGTTTTGTCAATTTTTTCAATTGTTTCTTTTGTTTCGATTCCATTAATTTCAGCTCTGATTTTAATTATTTCTTGCCTTCTACTAAGAAATTAAAGGCATAAAAATAGGAAAAGAAGAACTTAAATTATCACTATTTGCAGATGATATGATTCTATACCTAGCAGACCCAAAAGGCTCTACAAAGAAACTATTAGAGCTAATAAATGAATTCAGCAAAGTGGCAGGATATAAAATCAACACGCATAAATCAAAGGCATTCCTGTATATCAGCGACAAATCCTCTGAAATGGAAATGAGGACAACCACTCCATTCAAAATATCTTCAAAAAAAATAAAATACTTGGGAATCAACCTAACAAAAGAGGTGAAAGACTTATACAATGAAAACTACAGAACCCTAAAGAGAGAAATAGAAGAAGATCTTAGAAGATGGAAAAATATACCCTGTTCATGGATAGGCAGAACTAACATCATCAAAATGGCGATATTACCAAAAGTTCTCTATAGGTTTAATGCAATGCCAATCAAAATCCCAACGGCATTTCTTGTAGAAATAGAGAAAGCAATCATGAAATTCATATGGAAAAATAAAAGACCCAGAATAGCAAAAACAATGCTAAGCAGGAAGTGTGAATCAGGCGGTATAGCGATACCAGACTTCAAACTATACTACAGAGCAATAGTAACAAAAACAGCATGGTACTGGTACCAAAACAGGCGGGTGGACCAATGGTACAGAATAGAGGACACAGAAACCAATCCACAAAACTACAACTATCTTATATTTGATAAAGGGGCTAAAAGCATGCAATGAAGGAAGGATAGCATCTTCAACAAATGGTGCTGGGAAAACTGGAAATCCACATGCAACAAAATGAAACTGAATCCCTTTCTCTCGCCATGCACAAAAGTGAATTCAAAATGGATCAAGGAGCTTGATATCAAATCAGAGACGCACCGTCTGATAGAAGAAAAAGTTGGCTACGATCTACAGTCGGTGGGGTCGGGCTCCAAATTCCTCAATAGGACACCCATAGCACAAAAGTTAATAACTAGAATCAACAAATGGGACTTACTCAAACTAAAAAGTTTTTTCTCAGCAAAAGAAACAATAAGAGAGGTAAATAGGGAGCCTACACCCTGGGAACAAATCTTTACTCCTCACACTTCAGATAGAGCCCTAATATCCAGAGTATACAAAGAACTCAAAAAATTAGACAATAAGAAAACAAACAACCCAATCAACAAATGGGCCAAGGACCTGAACAGACACTTCTCAGAGGAGGACATACAGTCAATCAACAAGTACATGAAAAAATGCTCAACATCTCTAGCTGTCAGAGAAATGCAAATCAAAACCACCCTAAGATACCATCTCACTCCAGTAAGATTGGCAGCCATTAGGAAGTCAAACAACAACAAGTGCTGGCGAGGATGTGGGGAAAAGGGTACACTTGTACATTGCTGGTGGGACTGCAGATTGGTGCAGCCAATTTGGAAAGCAGTATGGAGATTTCTTGGAAAGCTGGGAATGGAGCCACCATTTGACCCAGCTATTCCCCTTCTTGGTCTATTCCCTAAAGACCTAAAAAGAGCATGCTACAGGGACACTGCTACATCGATGTTCATAGCAGCACAATTCACAATAGCAAGACTGTGGAACCAACCTAGATGCCCTTCAATAGACGAATGGATAAAAAAAAATGTGGCATTTATACACAATGGAGTATTACTCTGCATTAAAAAATGACAAAATCATAGAATTTACAGGGAAATGGATGGCATTAGAGCAGATTATTCTAAGTGAAGCTAGCCAATCCCTAAAAAACAAATGCCAAATGTCTTCTTTGATATAAGGAGAGTAACTAAGAACAGTGTAGGGACGAAGAACAGGAGAAGAAGATTAACATTTAACAGGGATGAGAGGTGGGAGGGAAAGGGAGAGAGAAGGGAAATTGCATGGTAATGGAAGGAGACCCTCAGGGTTATACAGTGGAGGAGGTAGAGAGAGAGGAGGGGAGGGGAGGGGAGAGGTGGGGAGGGGGGAGGGTGGAGGATGGGAAAGGCAGCGGAGCACAACAGACACTAGTATGGCAATTTGTAAATCAATGGATGTGTAACTGATGTGATTCTGCAATCTGTGTATGGGGTGAAGGTGGGAGTTCATAACCCACTTGAATCAAAGTGTGGAATATGATATGTCAAGAAATTTGTAATGTTTTGAACAACCCACAATAAAAATTAAAAAAATAAATAAATAAATAAAAATGTTTTTAGTTGTTGATAGACCTTTATTTATTTGTATGCGGTGCTGAGAATCGAACCCAGTGCCTCACATATGCCAGGCAAGTGGACCACCGCTGAGCCATAGCCAGAGCCCTCTTCATGCTCTTAAATGCAGACTTTTGACTTTATCTTCTGTTTTGTTGTTGTTGTCCATGCTAATGGCCTCTCCCTGTCTTCATCACTTCTTCTTTGTCTACTCCAACCCGTATCCATACTCAAATTTAATCTCTTCTGTCATATAATCTTCTCTAATAACTTTCTATTGAGCTCTCCTTTCTTTTCAGTCCAACTCTATTTATTGTGGTCAAGACCTAATAGATTAATTGATTATTTCCTGCCCGATTTAAATAGGGTATATGTTTGTCTCATTTTCTCATTTTGATCATAAGGAATGGGAACAAGATTTTCTTTCTTCTTGATATTAAGACAATGTTGAGCCTGTGAGGAGAGAATGCATTTAATCCACTCTGACAGCTCTGATGGCGACCTAGTGACTTCTGCTTAAGAAATCCAATGAAAGGTATACGAATAATAGATGAAATGATTTTCTTGATCTCTTTGCATTAGATTGAAGCAGAGAAATACAGAGTTGAGGAGTATTTCACATCCCTCACTATTATTTAGATTTAAGGTAGATTCTGAGGAGAAGCAACAGAAATTAGAGAGTAAAATGAAACAGGCTTATCTATGTACTTGACTATAAGAATTAGAGTTTGATTCCTGTCCCATGAAATCCATCCTTAACACTTTAGGGCTGATTCGAAATGTCCCTAGTTAGCAACATCAGCTTTTAATTAATAACTGTCTGGAAATGTGTGAAAGGGAAATAAACATTTCAGCTCCACACCTGTGGAAATTCTTGTCCACTCAAAAGGAAAAATATAGCTTATATAGATTCTGGTTTCTATGAGAAATCAGCTCTAAGAAAAAGTACTAATGAGGTTAGTAAATCCTTGGTCAAATGAATGTAGACCAAACATCAAAGGCACCAAAATGAAAGGTAAACACACTCAAGACTTTGAAGGTTTCCTTTTAGAGTCTCACCATGTCTCACTGAGTATACAGCTCAGATCACAAGCCAATGCTGGCAAAATCTGGGAGGTTCTCAGTTTGGAGGAAGAAGTTTGTTTTCATATGAAAAGAGGAATTCTCTTACTCTCTGGAAACCCTGGGAGCTCTTTGAAGACCTCAGAAGATATCAGACTCATAGAATCCCAAGTTCAGTAGAATTAAAGTGTCTTTCTTTCCTCCTTTTCCTGAACATATGGCAATTAGTTCTTCCTAAAGTAAATTGGTTATTAACTGAAAGCAAATGAAAACATATTTTGGAAGACAAACCTCCATAATGGGAACCCATCACAATGACAAGTAAAAAAAAAATAAACTAATAGATTTAGGGCATTTTATGCTGCTTTTCTGTTTGTTTGTTTGTTTTTTTTAATTGACCTAGTACTATGTATGTAAATTAGCAGTTGAACTCATTTTCTTCAGCTATTAGGGCAATTGCTTGATTGAACTCTTCACTTAACAAAAGGAATCAGACTAAAGGCATATAGATAACACTTGGTTCTGTCCATTATCATAAACAGAGGTTAAAAACCACATTGTTAATGTTTAAGAATGTCCAGATTTAAAAAAAAAATATATATATATATATATATATATATATATATATATATATATATATATATTTAGTTGTTTATGGATCTTTATTTTATTTACTTAATTATATGTGGTGCTGAGAATTGAACCCAGTGGATCACACATGCTAGGCAAGTGTTCTACCACTGAACCACAAACCAAGCCCCAAGAAGGTCCAGATTTAAAAAAAAAAAAAACTTCTTCAAGAAGAAGCTCTAGTTGGTAATTTATGCCCATAATTTCAACAAAACACTGACCCAAAACACAATTTTAAAGTAAAGAAAAATTTCTCCTTGCGCCCCTTACCTAAATGGAAATGTTTCTTGGGATCTGATTCTTTTATTAATTAATATGTATTATTATTTTTTATTAAATAAAATTTATTGTGCCTGATGATTTACACAGGTTAACCCATTCAGTTTTCACAGTAGGCATACAAAATAGATATTGGCATCTTCATTTTCCAGATTAAGAATTTGAGGATCAAAGAGTTTGAATAACTTGCCTATTTCTATAATTAGTAAATGGTAGATAAGGAATGCTAGTCCAAAGTCTGACTTGAGAGTTAATACTCTTAGTCTACATTGATTCACCATATAACCCCTTCCTTCTGCCTTAATCTATTTGTACCTATTAATTCAGAGCTGCAATTTAGAATGATTAAGAAGATGGGGTTTGGTGTCAGTTAGACCTGGATTTTAATCCCAGCTCTACCTGTTGACCTTAGGCATTTTACTAATCTCTACTGATCTTTCATTTTATCCTCCTGTAAAACAAACCTAATAACAAGTATTTGACAGGACTTGAATGAGGATTAAATTGTCATGATAAACATCAACGTACCTTGCACACAGTAGATATTCAGTTCATTATCTTCAGGGAAGCTTCCTAAGTAGCTACACACTGGCCACCATAGATAAGCCATGGATATTTAGACTCTGTGCTTTCCTACTCTTACCCTCATAATTCACCACTGAAACAGGTCCAGTAAGCCTGTCCTTCCCTGGCCATCAAGTCTAATACACTTCATATTCATGCTCATATTTGTGTTCAAGCTCCAGAGAACTTCTTTTTCTATTTTTTAAAATTTGTTCTAATGAATTATACATGACAGTGGAATGCATTTTGACACATTGTACACAAATGGAACACAACTTCTCCTTCCTCTGGCTGTACATGGTGTAGAGTCACACTGGTAGTGTAATCATACATGTATATAGGGTAATTATGTCCATCTCATTCCACCATACTTGCCACTCCCACACCCCTTTCCCTGCCTTCACACCCCTCTGCACAATCCAAAGTTCCTTCATTCTTCCCCACCCCACATCCATTATGGGTCAGCATCTGCTCATCAGAGAAAACATTCAGCCTTTGGTTTGGGGGGGGGGTTGGCTTATTGTGCTTAGCATGATATTCTCCAGCTCCATCCATTTGCCTGCAAATGCCATAATTTCATTCTTCTTTAAGGCTGAATAATATTCCATTGTGTATATGTACCACATTTTCTTTATCCATTCATATGTTGAATGCTATCTAGGTTGGTTCCATAGTTTAAGCTATTGTGAATTGAGCTGCTGTAAACATTGATGTGGCTGCATCACTGTAGTAATGCTGATTCTAAGTTCTTTGGGTATAAATCAAGGAGTGGGATAACTGAGTCAAATTGTGGTTCCATTCCAAGTTTTCTGAGGAATCTTCATACTGCTTTTCATAGTGGCAACACCAATTCACAGTTCCACCAGCAATGCATGAGTGTACCTTTTTCTCCCACATCCTTGCCAACATTTATTATTGCTTCTTGATTTCTCCAAACCTTCAAGTTATGTATCTGTACCCTATGAATGATAATGGCTAAATATGTTACTTTTCCCATGCTTGATATTTATTTGTATTTTACTGGGGTTACCTAAAGATAGACCACCTCATCTCAAGGATAGCATCTGTTTTTGCCTACCCAGTATCGTGAGTATGTGGAACAAAGCAATCAGGATAGTATAAATAAAATGAAAAAGGGTACAAAAATAAAACTAATTGCAACAACTGTCAACAGAGTGACAGAGTTGGAGGAGACATTAAAGGTGTGCTAGTCCAAATTCTATAGAGAATTGAAGAGAATTTTCTAAGGTCACACAATGTTAGAATCAAGACTAGAGGTTTGATCTCTGAATCCTTGTCAAATTATGTTTCTAAAATCCCATGCTGCCTCAAAATACTTGGGTTTATCTGTTTACAAGAACAAAGTAAAATTCTCCTTTCACCCACATGTAAAAATAAGAACAAAGAAAAAAATTTTCTAATCAACAAATATAGTAAACAATAAAAAGGTCTATCATATATTTCTTTTTTATATTTTTATTTTTGGCACCGGGATTGAACTCAGGGTGATTGAACTCAGATGTGCCCCTGAGCCACATCCCCTGCCCTTTTTTATGTATTTTATTTAGAGAAAGGGTCTCATGAGTTGCTTAGCACCTCGCTTTGGCTGAGGCTGGCTTTGAACCCTTGATCCACCTGTCTCAGCCTCCTGGGCCACTGGGAATACAGCTGTGCACCACCACACCTGGCTCATATATTTCTATTATCGCAATAATTAGTAAATCCTGAGTTAACTCGTTCTCTTGCAGCCTCAGCAAAGTGGCTCTGGTTTTTCCAAGCTCCCCAAATCCTCAGTGATGGTACTGGCCTTCTCCTTGCTCCCACTGTCTCCCCCAGACCCAAACTCTTTTGCTCAGGTTCTAAAATCTTTGCCCTTTGAAATGTATGTCATCTAGCTTTATCAGCCTTTCTTCTACTTTCTACATCAACTATCATCCCACTCCTTTCAAGAGCACTCTAGCTCCAAGCTACTTTACCACTTCAAATCCTGACATTATCCAGAGAGACTTCAATGTCCCTGTGAGTAATCTACCTTCTTGCTTGCTGGTTTCTTGACCTTTTAAAATACAATGGGTAAGTCAGATGCAGTGGCACAGGCCTGTAATCCCAGCACTTAGGGAGGCTAAGACAGGAACAACTGAGTTCAAAGGCAGCCTCAGCAACCGTGAGGCCCTAAGCAACTCAGTGAGACCCTTTTTCTAAATGAAATACAAAATAGGGGTTGGGATGTGGCTCAGTGGTTGAGTGCCCCAAAGTTCAATCTGCATTAAGTGCCCCTAAAAATATAATGAATATTCTTACAAACTGCTTCAGCCACATACTCCTCTGGTCACATCTGAACATTGCCATAAGGCAAAACTGCTTTAATTATAAAACATAAATTAGGACATCTCATTTATAGACACCAAGACAATATGCCTCCAATTCTCTCATTTCTGTGACTATGCTTATTCTCTGACCTACATTCATTCAAATTCTGCCTTTATTTTAGTGCACAATTTGACTTTTGATTTACCCCCTTTTATATCTAGACTGGACACCATGGGTGTCCCTTAAATTTTGCTTTTTCAAGGAATCTAGTTCCCTTTATTCCTTGAAACATAACTTCCCTATTAAACTCTTGTCCTGAAGCAAATCTAAGCACTTCCTTCTCTGCCACTGAACTCAAGAACCTGAGTGGTACAAAGAGGGGGGAAAAACTACACTACTATGCAGAGTGACCAACACAAATACTATCTAATAGTTTCAGTGCAGCTCAGAAATTCTTCTAGTCAGCACCTCCTTCTATAATTCTCAGGAGAAATACCAAATCTTTCTTCACAAGCCTCATCACAACCTCTCTCTGTTTTAGCAGATGATATTGGGTCCTACTTACCAGAGAAAAATTGAGGTCATTAGGCAGGAACTTCCATGAATGACTTTCCTGTCTTAAAGTCTACAAATTGATTTGCATCTGTCACTGTCCTTAAATTTATTTCCTTTCCCTCTGACAACCCACTGAGGAGATATATTCCTTGTCCTGTTCAGTGCATATCCCATCCTCTCTTGATTCCTTCACAAACTTTCTATTTCCCTCCCACTGTCTCTTATCCCTTCAGAATATCTCCATCTGAAAAAAAAAAAAAAGATATCAACAATAACTCCCCAGTCCCTACTTTCTCCTCTAATCTACTCAATCTTTACTTGCCTTCACAGACAACTTTATAGAAAAAAAAAATAGGTTCTCTCCACATCCTCATAACAATTCACTCTTCAATGTACTATAATTTGGCTTTTATTTCAAACACTACTCCCACAAAGGCCATTGATGGGTTCTGAATTTCTAAGGTGAAAGGATCATCTTAATCCGGAGCCTATTTACTTTATCTGGTCATTTACTACTAAACAAAACCTATCCTCTTTGTGAAACGTTTTTCTGCCCAACTGTCTAGCTAGTATTTAATTTCCTTCTCAGGTTCTTCTTTCTATGACCTTTCATTAGTTGCATCCTTTAGTCACTTTTCCTTGAATATATTCCCATTGTTCTATATCCTATTCAAAGTTTCACTTCTGTGCTCCAGATTCATGTTTCTGTGTATGAGACACCTCAACTTGCATAGGCAACAACTGCATCCATCTCAAAATATCTAAACATGTAATATTACCCCACCTTTATTCCACACTTACTTTCTATTCTAAAATTCCCTATCTTTGTATTAGCACGATCTTGTATCAAATCACCGAAGTCAGAAATCTTGGTATCATCCTGATTAACTTTCCACCTCCCTTTTTCTTATTAGTTATAATCTAATTGGTTATAAATAGATCTAATTTGGTCCTTTATTCCTCTTAATTTTAAGTCAACACTTCAGCATTTGTCATCTAGACTAATACCAGCCCTCTCAATATTCTACTTGCCTCCTTTCTCCCTTGCTAATCCATTCTCAACAGAGTTTGGAATAATCTTACAAAGTCCAAAAATGATCATGGCATTGAAAACTCAAAACCCTTTGGGGCCTGTGGGTTAGGTACCAAATAACTTCAGATTCCTTCAAACAGGTGTAAAGCCTATTTACTAGTCTTAATTATTCATTTCCCATAATGTACAGCCATTTAGGAAATTTCTCTTCTAAAACTCCCTGTCTTTGTATTAGCATGATAATGTATTGTGTGATTCAGGAAATTGTTTCTAAATTGCATTTTTTGTTTTTGGTGTGGTACCAGGTATGGAACCTAGGGGTGTTTAACCACTGAGCCACATATCTAGCCCATGTTATTTATTTATTTCTTTTATTTTTGAGACAGAGTCTCACTAAGTTGCTTAGGGCCTTGCTAAGTTGCCAATGATATCTTTGAACTTGTGATCTTCCAGCCTCAGCGTCCTGAAAAGGACATTGATACTATGAAGAAGCCAATTTTCTCAGACAGCGTGTGATTCATTTCATTATTTGTGAGTCTCAACATCAAGGACAGAAAGTCATCTGATTTTTTTTTTAGCAAGTGAATGAATAAAACCAAGAGGTTAAACTCCAGATTTTTAAAAGGTGGAGATGAATGTGAGATATATTGATGTCCCTGGCACTGACTGTACTTGGAGAAAATTAAAAATTAATAGTGAAATCTCTAGCACTATTCTTCTCTGGGAAAGTTAGCATTAAAATAGCTGAACTTAAATATTTGATCTAAAGTATCTCAAGAAGACACTGATTATTTAGGATTACTAAATTTTGTAAATAAATGGTATTGAATGACATTCTTTTTCTGGAAATGTTTTTTTTAATTGACATTATAGTCATATATACTTATGTTTGAATCTTGACACCTGCCTACTGGCTGTGCAGCCTAAGGCCAGTTATTTAACTGAGATAGCATTATCTGCAAAATGGAGATATTAATACTTATACTACTATTATCACAGGAATTTTATGCTGATTAAGTGATAAAACCATGGGTGTAAGGAACTACTCATCACATGGTAGGGGTTCAACATTAACTACCATATTTATTAAATTTGATTAGTATCTCAACAGCTTGGATGAATCTTGTGGAGAATTAAGGAAACAGAGATCATGGAAAAAATACATATAATTTTGTTTAAAGAACCAATGAGAATAGACTTGATATAAACTCAACAGAGACATTTTTGAGATACTGAGGGAGCAACTTCAATGTACAGCACATTTTAAGTCTCTTGTGCATTCTTTAAAGTGGAAATAAAGGAAGAGAGGAGGAGAAGAGAAGAAGCAGCCTATTGACAGCCCCTGCTGGGTAGGCCATCAGTGGGCAGTATAAGTCATGCTATCCATATTCTCACCTCCTGATCTCTGATTATACCTCCAGACTCCCAGTATTAGCTTCTTTCTTGAACTATGCCTTTAAGAATGAAACTTGTGTTCTAGTTCACGTAGATGGAGATCCAGCTGTGATTGCCTTACTCCAAAGGGAGCCAGCATTCCCGACAGCAACATAAATTTCAAGTACCAAAAGCTTAGAGGCAGGTTGTCGAGAAATTTTTAGTCCAGCACACCTCCATGTTTGTGGAATGTTTACCCTCTACCCTACTTTTATACTCCTCTCTGCCACCTCCAACATTGTGAGTTCCTGAGGATTTCTCATTCCAGATGAGCCATCTTCTCTCTATAATTATCTCTTGTTTGTGGCATTGATAATTTTACCTCATTGTTTAGGATGACATTTTGAAGTATTTTTGTGTATCACATGTTCACACACACATTCTATGAATTTTCATATTTTATGATCTACATATTCAATCTCTGACCCTAACTCTAACCCTACTAAATGTTGACTACTTATTACCTCCTCATTAAATCCTTTGCCCTGTTATCTGCCCTGTAAACCTACAAATTATTTTTCCTTTCAGAGCAAAAACCATGTCACATGTGATTTCTCTGTCTAATTCTGGTACCATCTAAGGCAATGGCACAGAAGTAATAAAACTAATCTGTCCTTCTTAATTTACCCACAATTCATACTCACCTTTTGGGTCACTGCTATCAAACAGCAACTGAAACATGTAAAACATATGGATGATAGATAAATGATAGACAGATTACAAAGTGTAATAGGATGAGAAGGAAATACAAGAGTATATCTGGGAAAAGTATTCCCCAAGGCTTTTAGCCATAAGAAAGGTAGTTCTGAAAGGTGAGCTTGGTATACCACAGGATTGTTCCAATCACATTAGTATTGCTGGGCATTACCAGGAGGGCAAAAACTTGATAAGGGCCACAATGTAAAAGATGGAGGTCTTGACATATTTTGACATTAGACCTCCCATTTCCCCTATTTATTTCTTTACCAGGCCAAATCCAAACTGTGGACAACCAGTCTAATTATTAAGTTCAGCTTCTCTAGGCTGGAATCCCTAGAAAAAAGAAACCTGTTCTCATTCCAGAGTTATTTGGTCCCCAAAATCATACAAGTGGTTGCTAATATATTTGGGAAATATTGTCAAGGCAACTTGGGGTTGGGGAGAAGAAAGAAACTAAGGGGGACCACATATAGAAATTAGCAAACAGGGCTGCCTATCCAAACAAGAGCAGAGGTTCCTTCCATCCTCAAATTGTCTTCTGCATGGCCAAGTAATATCTCTTTCTGAGAGGCAAGGCTTGTTCTCCATAAAACATAAATAGGAAAATTAAAGGAAAAAAATAAAACTAATTTTTCTGGAAAGAAAAAGAAAAGAAGCAGCAAGAGTCTCAAGTCCTAATCCTATTTGTAATTTCCATATACCCTTTCAAAAGGTCCTAGTAGAAGAGAACAACTTCAAAAGCTGGGTTGAGTGATCCTTTAGCTTTGGCATGCCAAATGATACAGCAACCAAGATCAGGGTAAACAGGACTTAGCATTGTGAAGAGAAAGGCCCTATTCCCATGGATTTGCTCAAGGAGACTGATCCTCTGTGATATAGTTTGGGTTGAAGTGTTCTTGTTTTCTTCCCATTTGGTTTACTTCCCTAACTCACCTAATATTTAGGCTTTATTGGTGATTTTCCTGAGTCTATTATGTGCCTCCTTTTTTAAAAGAAAACAGAAAAAAATGATGCTGATTTATTTGTTCCACAGGTACAAATCAGTTCTCATCATAAACACTTGCAGATAAAATCCTACTTTTAGTAAATTCCATGAGGCGACCAAAAATCTTTAAAATTTTATATATATATATATATATATATATATATATATATATATATATATATATTTAGTTGTAGATGAGCACAATATTTTTATTTTATTTATTTTTATTTGATGCTGAGGATCAAACCCAGTGCCTCAAAGTGCTAGGCAAGAGCTGTAACTCTGAGCTGCAACCACTGCTCCAGCAACCAAGATCTTTTGCCTAATGTGGGATTTCATTGTCCTGAGCACAATACTAGGAATCATATTCTCAAACCTCAAGCACTGGAATGAATTAGATTGAAAATTTAGTCTCTCCACCTCCACCTCCCTCCCTAGCCAATAAATATTGCACCAAAGGACTGAACAATAAATTTGTAAGTAAAACTAAGCACTCTTAAGGTAGAGAGAAAAGAGAGAAACTTCATGAGCAATCCATCATTCATTCTCAAAAAGCTGTTATGCAATTTGAATCATTCATTCATTTATATTCCCCATATAGGTTCTCCTGTGACACTAGCTCATGGTTATGAGTGGCATGTAGCTAAGGGGTAAGTTTGAATGATCTTGTTCTGTTTCAGTGAGAAGTTTGGAAGGCAAGCTTAGTTTTTCTAGTGGGGTAGTTGGAATGTTGGAGAGGGACAATTATAAGAGAAGTAAAAGGCTAATTACTAGAGGAACACCAACTAAACAAAATTTACGAGTTGGGAAAGACTCTTTTCATTTCTTAATTTTTATTTTTTTAATTTTTAAATTTATTTATTTATTTTAATTATGTATGTATGACAGCAGAATGCATTTTGATTCATTGTACACAATTGCAGCAAAACTTTTCATTTCAGTGTTTGTACACAATGTAGTGCACATCATATATGCAGTCATACATGTACCTAGGGTAATGATGTCCATCTCATTCTACCAGCTTTCCTGCCCCTATGCACCCTCCCTACCCTCCCACCCCTTTGCCCATCACAGTTCCTCCATTTTTCTCATGCCTCCCCCTCCATTTTAAATGTTTTACTTGACATAATAATTATGCATATTATGGGGTGCAGTGTGATATTTCAATACACATAAATAACGAATAATGATCAGATCAGGGTATAGTCATCCCAAACATTTGTCATTTGTATGTGCTGAGATCACTAAAAATCCTTGCCATTTTTAGGAATTTTATTATTTGTGTGTATGTTTTTTTTTTCTAATAATAACCTTAGTTGTTTCCAACAAGGATTTTCAGGGTGTTATGGTAGAAATATGTGCAAATATAAGTATCAAAATTAGGCCAAAATTCAAACCACAGAATCAGGCAGAATGGGATAGAACTATTCGAGATACCCAAGTGAATATAATTTGGGGATTCCTGCAAGTGAAGACAAAAAGGGAAGTTAGATAATTATACATTGACCTTTGTCGAACAAATGAAAGCATAAAAGTTTTTTGTTTTTTTAGAAAATAAACCATAAACTTCATACAGGCAGGGTAGGCAGGGACTCTACCCATCTTATAATTAGCCCAGGGCCTGGCATATGGTAGGGATTTCATAAGTATTTATTGTATGAATGAATAAAAATTTAATGAATTTCTTGAGAATAAATATTATAACTCAACTCTCTTTATATCCCAAGCACTCATTAGTGGATTTCAGTTGTCTGTGGAGTGGATACATGAAAGAGAAAAATGTTCCTGCCACTAATCTCTAATAATAATGTATTAAGTATATTGACATGAGTGGCAGGAAAAACATTAAAGACTAGTCTTTTGTCATAGTTTTACAACATCTGTTGTTAGGTTTGTCCTCTGATCCTTTCTCAGGTTGTCTTTCAGTAAAAGTTAAGGCCATAATAGTAATATCAGAATCTTCTTATTGTTAACTTTAAAGAACACTCCTCTTTCCTGTACTCATTTGCCTTTTTGTCTGCATTTGATATTATTGACTTTTCTTTCGTGAATACTCATCTCTCTTCTTTCGGACTAGGTCCGCTCTTACCTCTCTGGTCACTCTTCATCACTTTCTCTGAAGCTCCTCTTTCTCTACTTGTCTCTTGATTTTTTTGTGTTCCTCAGGGTTCTGTCCCTATCCAGAAACCCTTTTATACTCCCAAAAACTTTAGATGATCTCATCCATTCCCAATGATTCATCTATCATATCTAGAATTGATTCTTATTTCCACAGTCCAGATCTCTTTTCAAAAATTCGAATGACTATATGTATCTACTTAGTGGACATTCTCATTTGGAGAGAATGCAAATAAAATTCAGCATATCAAAAACTGAACTTAGAATCATTTCTTCCTCATGTGATCCCCATCTCAATGGATGACACTATTATACACCTAGTTTTCCATGACCCTCCATGTTCCTCATACATGGTATACAACAGCCAAATCTTGCAGTAAATATTAAATGAAGGTATACGTCTAATGACTCAATTTTATCCAGAGAATGGTTTTCAAGTATTTTTTTAAATATGATTTCCCCAAATCAGCTCAATTAAAAGTTATCATTTATTATCTATTATGTACCAGGAACTGTGCTAGGTATTTTACATTTAAATTCTCATTTGATCCTTAGAACAACCCTGGAGAGTAACTCCATTTTATAGATGAAGAAAATGGAGTCCAAAGAAGTTTTACATTCAACCCTACACAGCTAGTTCTGTGTACACAATGGGTTTCAAATCCAGATTTGTCTTATTCTAGAAGCATATCCACAATTCGAGTTTGGGTTTAATAAGATTATGTATCTAGAGGGTGGATACTCTGATGAAAGCCCTTGAATTACCTGAAGAGCAAGAGGCAAAAATAATCAAGAATCTCCTGTTTATCTTTGGCATCCAAAAGTCATATTCACATTGATACAGAAGCAAACCCATAGGTGCTTGCTAGTAAGGTGCCATTCTCCTTAGAAAGTGTCTTTGGATTATTTGCCTAAAGTTTCCCTTCCAAATTCCAATCCTATTTGGTACCTTCCCCAGGAGTCCCTTTGAAGACCCTCTGAAAGAAGAAAAAAAGAAAAGGGGAAGAAAGATCTTCCCAAACAACAGTGATTTCTCCTTTCTTTTCCCCTGGATTCACTTGCACCTCTGGGGATGATACTATTGGCTAATCAAAGTTACACAAAATGCCTACACACCACACTCCAAGAAACTCTGAAAGTCTGAAACACACCCAGTACATGCAAGAAGCTCTAACATTGCACTGTAAGTGCATAGTCCATTTGTTTCCTTTTACCCATAAGGAAACTTGGACACAGACTGGGGTAGGGGACATGTTTAATGTTATACAGTTATTTAGGGGCAAGATCTCTCCTAGAGTCCAATTTTCTCAACTCATATATACTTATGTAATTAGCAGGTTTGGGGTAGATCCAACATTTCTCTGATCATTACAATAGTCTTAATAGGTGGATATTATCATGTATTTTCATTTTGTTATTAAGAAGCTGTACTTCAGAAGAGTAAGGTAATTTGTCAAAAACTATGCAAACTACTAAGTGAAAAAGTTGATGTTTGAACTTAGATCTATCTAATTGCTAGATGGGTTCTCTTTTCATTGTGATTTATTGCCGCTCACCTGGTGGTAAATTAGCTAGTGCAATTGCTCAGAAAAAAATACCAGTTTTTCAAGCAAACTAATCTTCTGTGACTGTTGTTTCTCCCAGAGGGAAAGTGACAATCCGCAGCACAAACATCCTTTGTGCTAAATGCTTCCTTTCACCAAATCAATAAAGCTCTCTTCTCACTAGCCATTGTCTGGATTTTAAGATTGTTTCTGGTGGAATGTATTACTCACCACAGAAATGAACCATTCCTTCTAGAGGGATCTGATGTGTAGGAAAACAGTGCCTGTGAGTTGTCTTGCAAAAAAAATGCATGCGCTATTGACAATTATTGATGGAAATTCCCTAGGCTAAAGACAAATTTTGTAGAGGTTTTATTGCTGTTGTTGTTTGCTTGTATTTGGAAACACTCGAGAGTTACATTATATGTAGAGTCAAAACAAAGCAAGGGAGAGCAGGGTTGAGAGTGTTTATAGCTTTTTTCTTTGAAAAAGTTATCTTCATCTGTTCCTGTGCCTGTTGTATGTAACTAGGCCTTTTCCTTTGACTACTCAAATGGGAGAAGCATGTTTCCACAATTAGAACTATACAGACACTTCTCAGAAGCACAAACTTGTAGCTATTTTTTCTTTGCTTGTTTCTCCTTGAGGCAAATAGCAGACAAACATGAGGCAAACATGAACTACTTACACAGCGGGGAGGGAATTCAGAAACAGACTTTAGAGTGAAGGGAACTTCTGCTTTCTACAGGTCTTGCACATTTATGAAGCCTGCATGCATGCATGGCTCATAAAGCCGCCTCCAGGGAAATGTATAACTAGTGGGTTTTCAGAGACACTGTCCTCAATCACCTTTCCATTTCTCCCTCCCCATGACCTCAGCCACCATTGAATTTAAAAGCAACCTCCAACTCCCATCATAAATACATACTCATTGACACTTTGCTGAGGTGGCAGTCAATCTCAAGCTGCAGGAGCCCAGGAATGCTCTGTCCCTTAAGAGAGATCCTTCCCTGCCAGCTCCAAGGTCAGAGGGGAAGCAAATTCATATTACATGGGTCTCACAATCTGAATGACAGTAGATATGTGGTTAAACTATGTGTCACTGACAGCCTTAATGATGGGCTTGTTCCTGGGCATTACAGAGAACTGCTTGAGTCTTGGGACAAAAAAGGTAGTCCATCACAAAAGAGGCAACCATGGCTCCCTTCAGAGCAAGAGCAAAAAAGCAAGTGTGGATTTAGAATATATCCAAGGAGGCCTGAGTTTTGAAAGAGAACACAAAGATGAGTCTGTGTCACATGTTCAAGGTATCATTTGCTAACTATATGACTTAAGCAAATTATTTAACATTTTAAATCTGAAGAATCTCAGTTTCTCCAGTTATCTGATTAGGAAAAAAATACTACCTTGCAGGGTTGTTTGATAATGTATATGACAGCACCTATCCCTGTGTTTAATATATGGAAGTTCCTTTCCCTGTAATATATGGACTTGTGTTAATTCAATTTCATTAGCAGTCACCAAAGTCCAATGGATAGATATTTTATGAACTTTGAAGTCCACCTCTATGTTTTTGGAGTCATTCAGGCTGGATTAGAACCCGACTCCATGTCCCCCACATCTTGGTTTCATCTTTAAAAATGTGATTGCAACTGTCCAACAGAGTTGATTGTAGTGTAGTGTTAGCTGAATTAATGTTTAGTAGTCTAAACACAGTGCTGGGTACATAATAGGCATTCAGTAAATATTGACCTCTTCTCATTCCTGCTCTTCTCATTGCCAAAGATTATAGCTATCTGATTAGTGAAAATAGATTGGGCCATTATAAAAGGCACTAAATAGTCTGTACATACTAAAAATAATGTATTTTGTTCTTTCTGTATAAAAATATTACAAATCTTAACCTTACATCATGTGAGTTTACTCCACTTATTTATGCGTTCCATAGTCCATGTGTATAGTATCACTAGAGCACTACCTATCTTTTAGGGAACAGAACTGCCAGCTCTCCCTCTACTATAGTAGATTGTTCACATTTATTAGATCATGTGCACACTCCATAATCAAGCATTCTTCAGATCTATTTAATGGTGAATGATGCCACACAAGTAAACATGTTTCATAGGAAAGGCAGACAAAGAAATAAATTTTAATATAATATGACATGAAAAATAGAGTTATATAAAGAGTACTATGATAGCCAGGGACATATTTTTGGTAGCAGAGATTGAACCCAAGCATGCTTAACCATTGAGAAACAGCCCTTTTTATATTGTATTTAATGACAGAGTCTCACTAAGTTGCTGAGGCTGGCTTTGAACTTGTGATCCTCCTATCTCAGACTCCCAAGCTGCTGGGATCACAGGCACACACCGTCATGCCCAGCAGAAGAAGGGATGCTTGAACATGAATTTAAATGATAATTATAAGTAATTAATAAATGATAAATATCAACCATTTTTGCTAAATAGAGCTAAAGAGTTGGGTTGAGTAGTGCATTAATATGGTTTCTGTTACTGTAACTAAATACCTGGGGCTGGGTAACTATAAAGAAAAGAGGTTTATTTTGGGAGCTGAAAGTCCAAACAGATAGTATTAGCTCTGATGTGGGACACTCTCGCTGTGTTATTTCATGGCAGATGGCATCATTATAGAAGTGTGTCTGAGTAGAAGTGATTGTATGACGAGATACAAGTGGGAGAGGACAAGCGTGCACTTTTGACAACCACCCTTTCATGAGAACTAACTCAGGGTCTCAGGAGATCTACCTTATTCCTTTCTGAGGGCATACCCCCAGTGACTTCCCACTGTGCTCCACTTTTTATAGATTCCACTACTTCCATACTGTCACACTAAGGACAAAGCCTCCAATGCATGAAACCTTGATTAACACACTTAAAACACAGCAGAAGGTATTCCATTCTATTACTGATTTCCATTTAGACATGTCCTATACAATATTTCATAAATATCTCATTTTCTCTAGTAAGTAAAAACAAAAAGAAAATTCTACATTATAACAAACCAATCCTCATGCGATTTTGTTTTTGTTTTTCATGAAAGAAAAATTTATAACACCTACTGTTTGTGGTCATCTGGGGGCTGAAGTTGCACTCCTATTCACAATAATCCTTTTCAAATATCAGTACCTAATGATATAACATGTAATATACATGCCAAAATACAGACACACATACAACTATAATTATGATATGTAAGTTAATGAGCATGTGCTTGCATGCATGCTCACTCACAGTAAGCTCCACGTGTAAAAACAAAATTGGCAGCCAAAACTGCTTGAGCATAGTGCTTGATTTGGGGCTTAGAAAACATTGAAGTTGCTTGTTAAATGCTAGTTTGAGTTTCTAAAACTCAATGAAAAACAATTGCATTCATAAAAATGGTTTTGATGCTTTTGAACTCTGTGACTTTATAAATAGTATTAATTTCACTGCTTTTTAACTCACTCTCTGTTAATTCAATAAAGATGGCCTTTTTGATTAGCTTTAATTGCTGTGCCCTGTTTTCCAACTTAGTAAAAGAGTTTTTTTCATTTACCCTTTTTGTTCCACTACAGCCTCAGCCCCAGCTTGCTGCCTAGCAAAAGCATGCCATTTGTCACAGGGGGCCAGGCAAGACAGAGTGAACAGCTCATTGAAATCCATCTCAGCTTGCAAGAACAGCTAATCCTCAAGCATGCCCTGCTTTAGGGGGAGGTGTGTCAGGCACTCCCTATATTAAGGCTTAAACATGAAGCCAGAAATGACCCAGAACAAACCAAAGCTGTGGACAGAAACATAACTTGAAGTATTTTAGCAGGGAACAAACTGGAGAATTATCAGCAAAATGAAAAGTCTTGATGACCAACCAGATACCAATATTGGTTTCACAATTTTCATCTTGACCTTCTTAAGATGATTCTGGGAGCGAACTGGGAGACTTTGGTCAGAAAAAAAATAGATCATTCCTGGTCAGTGTTCAAGAGCCAAGTGCCTTCACCATTCTACAGCCAGCCAATATGGAAGGGGAAAAAAGAGTCCCAAAACACATCTGCTTAAGATGGGATTTGTCTGTCCCTCAAACTCTGGCCAACTCACAATACATCTTTGTTAGGAAACAAGCAGCTATACATTTTCCATATAAATTCCAACTAGCCACTGCTCATTTGCATTCCCTCCTTCAAATTCAGCCATCCCAGTTCCTCTGAGGTTAACTGACCAACAGCTGAGAAGAGACCTTTTTTCTATGAATGCATAATTGGTCATTGATGAACAAACAGGCACTCACTCAGTCTACCTGACCTAGGGAAAAAATCCCTGACCATCATCCCAGATGTCCATGTCAGTCAACACAATCTCCATATAATTTATAAGGTATTAAATATCAAAAATAATGGATCTTTTCAGTTAGCATCTTGGCAGATGATGATAGCAGTACATTTTATTTGAGAAGCCAGCACAGACTTCTCCCAGTAAAACTGCAAACAGAAAACTGTGAGCATTGGCCCCAGATCCTCCTAGAAAAAGGCTGCCATTATACTCCATTACAGTTAAAGCTATGTATGCACCTCCTGGATGGCATCCAATCACATAGCACTTTTCCCTCCCTTCTTGCTCACTTTTACTTTTTTTTCTTTTTTTAGTAAAAACATGTTCTCTCAATGGCTAGACAGTGGTTTCTAGTAAAGAAATAGACTGCAAATCAACCAGGGGAATGTGTGCTGAAATCTCCAGGGGAGATTTTTCAAAATCACCAGTAACAAGATATTTCTTTGTAGTTAACTTTATGTGCTATGTGACATGCCATATGGACTGAAGGTTCCAGTCTAATGTATAACTCAGAAGTGCCAGCAAGTGCCAGAGAGGACAAATTAAATGAGGGAAAACTGCAAAAGTAAAGGTAGAATTATTTACTTGGGACCTGAATACAGCTTAAGCGTTTTAAATATGCTCCAGTTTTGTCTTTTTTCTTTGAGCTCTTCTTGAACATTTTGGATACTTGAGAACTTATACATTCTGCAAAAATTAAAAGTAAAAAGGTAGGGTAGGGCTGGGGTTGTGGCTCAGTGGTAGAGCACATGAGCCTGGCATGTGTGAGGCACAGGGTTCAGTTATCAGCACCACATATAAATAAATAAATAAATAAATAAATAAATAAATAAATAAATATTTACATCCATCAATAACTAAAAAAATTTTTTTTAAAAGATAGGGTAATGAGGGCTGGGTTTGTGGCTCAGCACTAGAGCACTTGCCTAGCACACGCGAGGCCCTGGGTTTGATCCTCAGCACCACATAAAAATAAATAAATAAATAAATAAAAGTATTATGTCCAACTGTAACTTTAAAAAAATAAAAATAAAATATTTTAAAAAGATAGGTGATGAAAATCATTTCTCTAGGAAAGTATGTTGCCAGATGTGTTATAAAAAGAAGATCTTTAACTCTTCAGCATTCAGGTTCTGATGAACATTGGCTTTTATAAAGCAATTGGAAAATGTTGCACTTTGGGGAAAAGAGAAGGCTCAAGGGATAAATTCAGACATTAGAGTACAGACCTAGATGTTTAAAGTCATATAAACCTAATGTCCCATCCAAAATCTGACACTCTGATCCAGTAAATAATTATCACTTGAGTATTTATAGTATACTAAATACTGTTTTGAAAAAGAAAACATGGTTCCCTTCATGGAGTTTACATTTTATTAGGGGGTGGGCGATGTAGTCAAAGACAAAATAAAGGAAAAAGTATTGTAGAGTACTATGACAACATGGACAATAGTATATTGTGTAAAGAATTACTGGGTGTCTCCTATAGATTGGATGATCAAGAAAGGCCTCTCTGAAGAGGTGACATTTGAACATGAATGATGAGATGGAGCCAGCCACATGAAGACCTACTAGAAAAGTATTGTGAGCAGAGGAAACAATAAAAGCAAAGGCCTTAAGACAAGAATGAACTTGACAAAGGAACAACTTAACAACCCCATCTCAAAATAAAAAATTGTCAAGGTTGGAGATGTAACTCAGTGGTAGAGTGCCTCTTGGTTCAATCCCCAGTATTGCAAAAAGAAAAAATAATAATAAAGTGTCCCTTAAGTTCTGAATGGATGTAGCAGTACAAGTTAAGAACACAGGCTTTTGTGACACACAGAATTGGGACAAATCAGATTCTGCTCCTTACTAGTCCTATGACTATTAAAAATTCCTTCATTTTGTTTAGCCTCAGTTTTCATATCTATAGAAAGTGGGTAATCATAAAACCTTCCTCAGAGTATTGTGGGGAAATAATGAAGTGTTTAGTACAATATCTGGCACTTAGTAGGCATCCTGATTCATATCATCATTATTGTTTTCTTTTGCAGTATTAGGGATTTAACCCAGGGATGCTTTTATCATTGAGTTACATCCCCAGCCCTTTTAGTTTAGTTTTTAGTTTTTTTTTTTTTTTTTTAATTTTGGGACAGGGTCACTGTAAGTTGCCAAGTTGCCAAAGATGCCCTCAAACGTGGAATCATCCTGCCTCAGCCTCTTGAGTAGGCTGGGATTACAAGTGTGTGCCATTGAGCCTGGCTCATATCACCATTATTAATAGTTACTGTTAGTTCTGACTCATAATGGATCAGTTTGGAGTTCCAGCCTTAGCACTATTGGGCATATCAGAGAAAGCTTAATTCAGCCTGCTTATTTTACTAATAGGGAAACTCAGATACAAAGAGAGGAAGGGACTTGCCCAAGTTTATACAGTGAGTAGCAAAACTGAGTTTGAAAGCCAGATTTGGGCTTTCAGCTTGAACATCTTTATTACATTATAGTTATCATTCAGATCCTTCTCTGGGAGCCTGTTTTACTAAAAAGAGAAGGTGACAGGGAGAGGAAGGGAGAGCAAAGAAAAAGAGAGAGCGGGGAGAGTGTGTATCTTGACTGGGACAAGAGACCAACCTGCTATGGGAAAGAGGAAGCTGAACAAAGTTGAGGCTGGGGCCAAAACCTGATCAGCATTGTTAATGAGAAGTTTCCTAGATTTGAGTTTTCATTACACTTTTAGGGTCCCTGTGGTTTAAACCAGAACATAAACACTTAATAGTATATATAGACTAAGAACAGATTTGGGACAATAGCAATCGAAGTCTTCATAGCTCATTTTAAAACAAACATTAGAAATGAGATATTTAAAATCAGAAATTTCTCCTACTTTCTGGATGCAGCACAACACTCCTGTAATCTCAGGGACTTGGGAGCCTGAAGCAGGAAGATTGTAAGTTCAAAGCCAGCCTTAGCAACTTTAGGGAGTCCCTAAGCAACTTGGTGAGACCCTGTGTCAAAACAAAAAATGAAAAGGGCTGGGATGTGGCTCAGTGGTAAAGTGCCCCTGGGTTCAATCCCCAGTACCAATAAATAAATAAATTGATTAATTAATTTATCTACTACTTTGTATGCATTTATAATTTTAGCATTAGTTTTCATGTTCATTATTTATTAAAAGAGGGCCATCCTCCTCTTTTCAAGGCTTAAGACCTTTAAAGTTTAATGCAATCCTGCTAAGGAGCATGGGATTTGGTTTTATGTAACTGTTCCCCTTACTTTCCTCAGTAATACTTTGTGTCACCTATGGTATTACTTTTTATATGTAAATGTACAAAATTATACAGTTTAAATATATGCAGCTTATTGTAGACCAATTACCCCTTGATAAAGCTCTTAAGAACAACAAAAACATCTTTTTCATTTTCTTTTATACTAGGAATTGAAATGAGGGAGCTACATCACAGTCCCTTTTATTTTTTATTTTTTAATTTTTTATTAGTACATTATAGTTATACATAATACTGGAGTTCATTTTGACATAATTGTATAAGCATGGAATATAATTTACTCCATTTCAATCCCTAATACTATTACCTATTGCTCTTCCTCTACTCTGTTGTCTTCCTTCTATTTATTAATTGATTTTTAAATTGGTGTGGTATATTCATATTTGTACATAGCATAATTTGGTCAATATCATTCAGCAGTACCTCCCTTTTCCCATCACTCTTCCCACCACCTCAATCCCCTTCCTATACACCCTGGGCCTCTTCTCTATTTATTTGGGATCCACCCCTCCTCCCTTCCCCCACTCTTATTTTGCTCTAGATTCTACATATGAGAAAAAAAAATTGACCCTCACCTTTTGAGTCTTGCTTATTTCACATGGCATGATGTTCTCAGAAAGAAAGAGTTCCATCCATTTACCAGCAAATGTCATCATTTCATTATTCTTTATGACTCAATAAAACTCCATTATGTATATATACCACATTTTCTTTATCCGTTCATCTGTTGATGGGCACCTGGATTTGTTCCATAACTTGGCTATTGTGAATTGTGCTGCTCTAACATTGATGTGGTTGTATTACTATAGTATACTGATTATAGTTTATATCAAAGAGTGGGATAGCTGGGTGGTTCTGATCCTAGTCTTTTGAGGAATCTCCATATCTCTTTCCACAGTGGTTGTACTAACTTGTAGTCCCACTAACAATGTATGAGTGTACCTTTTCCCCATATCCTTGCAAGCATTTATTATTCTTTGTATTCTTACTGATTGTGTTTCTAACTGGAGTGAGATGACATCTCAATGTAGTTTTGATTTGCACTTCCCTGATAACTAGGGATGTTGAACATTTTCCAAAATTTCACTAGGCACATTACTTTCTATTTGTTTATTTGTGGTTGGTTTCACCTACTATGATACATAAGTTTTAAAACACCAAGGATTTTTTCTGTTTTTGTCATCTATCTGTCACAGAGTTGATATTTAAATAGTTGAATTAGTAAATGAATGAACTCTGAATCCCAAGAATTCCCCCAGACAAACCAATTCTTATGAACTTCAAGCTGCCTTGAAGTGGGTCTAGTCCAGGATCCCACTGAGAAAGGTGACTCATGGTTTCGGCCTTGTTACCCAAGCAAGTACAAAGAAGACAACAACCCGAGGAGCAGACAGCCTACTCTGAACTTGCCATGCGACGTGTGAGTCCTGTTTGTGACTGCCTTTTCATCTAAAAGGTTGGAGCTGCTCCATGATGAATAGGAAGGGAACTGGTTGCTAGGGCCATACAAGGCACTCCAGTCTGAGAACCTGCCAGACTTCCCTCACAGACACATTTTGGACCTCATCCTGGACCAACTCCTATAAGGTTCCTGAACTCAGTACCTCCCTGGATACTTGGGAAAGAAAAGTTTCATTCCCAGGACCTCAGAGAGGTAAAGAAGCAAAGCAGTGAGCAGTACATGGCTCTTCAAAAATCAGAACACAGGATGTGGCTCAGTGGTCCAGTGCCCCTGAGTTAAATCCCCAGTAACCACCCCCTCCCTCAAAATTGGAACACAAGGGACATTTTAACTCAGTAGACTGTAATTTGGCTTCCATCTTGAAACAAACTGCTTCATATTTCATGAACAATTTCACAAAGTTTCACTATGATCAGGAGACATTTGAGGGAAAGAATTCCAGTTTATTTGACATAAAAACATGGGTTCCTAGTCATTGAGGAGAATTTTGGAAAATAGGGCTCTCAGGAGAAAGGCAGTGCATGGTTTGCACTCCATAATACACAAAAGTGATACCAAACTTTTCTGCCAAAAATATGACCACAAAGGCTGTAAAGGCAAACAGCTCTGCTCCTGCCTCTAATAACATATATTCAGAAATGTACAATTCTTTTTCTTCCAATCCTCTAGATTTGGAAAGTTTTGATCTGCCCAAAGTGCACCAGATTACACACCTTCCCTTGTTTGCAGTGCCTCTTATGAGTCTCAATGTGGAGAGAATTTGAAAAGCTATTACAGCTGGGTCACCCTTCACTTATAAAGATGCTTTTTTCACCATGGAAATCTAATCTGTTGCAATTTCTTTCAAGCATTCTGTTGACCCTGGATGTTGAGTTGCCAATTTAAATTTTTTAGTGCTTTATAGATTGTGTTTGTATGTATTAATAAAGTATTTCCTTATTTAACAGAAATAAAGAGAGAGAGCAAGATGAGGATGTTGCAGTGCAGAGGCCCCACGTATTATGAGGCAAGAGAGCCCAAGGCTCAAGAAATAATTTAGCAAATACTGGGACAATAATCTCTCCCCACCCTGTCCCTGCTTTAGACAATCACTTGAATTAATCAGACTCTCTTTCTGAAATGTGAATGGGAGGGATCAATTCTTCACACCTTAGTGTGAATCTTTTCAACATGTCACTATCTTTTTTTTTTTTTTTTAATATTTATTTATTTATTTTTAGTTCTCGGCGGACACAACATCTTTGTTGGTATGTGGTGCTGAGTATCGAACCCGGGCCGCACGCATGCCAGGCGAGCGCGCTACCGCTTGAGCCACATCCCCAGCCCAACATGTCACTATCTTGACAGAGGTTTCTACATTGTTTTTGGTCCAGACTCCATAGGGGTTGAAGAGAGATGTTGAAGAGGGAAAGAGCCACAAGAAAAACAGGAGGACAACATGTAACCTGGGAAACCATGCTAAAGAAAGAATGCAGGGATTTGGGGTAGAGACAGAGGTCGAAGAGAACAAATAGGGATGTGAAACAAAGAACTTCTCTCCCCATTGTTTCTAAGGAAGTGGCCTAGAAGGTCACTAATAGAAAAGTTCCTCTAAATTTAAATACATCCTGGGGCTGACCATGTTGGTCATAATGTCAGAAAAGGGAGCAATTGCTGTTGTCAACTAGGGAACAAACACAAGATGCCAACACTGCTTTCCCTAGAATTAAAGGAATGAGCATGATTCCCAGTGTGGCCACCTGGACCATCACCTGCTTTAGCTACTGACCTGTCAGCTCCCTAGTTTACCCTCATATTACAATCACATGGCCTTTTCGCCCCAACTTGCCCCAGGCCACTTAGATATTGTCCTAGGATGTTTCGTCAAATCCTAGAAATCAAATTAAAAAAATGCCTAGAAACCCCAAATACAGTAATTTCTTAGTATACTCTGGGGCTTAGTTCTAGAACACCCCATGGATACCAAAATCCATGGATACCAAAATCCATGGATGCTCAAGCCTCTTATGTAAAATGGCTTAGTATTTGCATATATCCTTATGTGCATCCTCCCATATACTTTAAATCATCTTTAGATGACTTATAATACTTAATACAGTGTAAATTCTACATAATTAGTTTGTTATACGGTCTGTACATGTTCAGAACAGATAAACCTTTTTTTTTCAAATATTTTTGATCTGAGGTTGGTTGCTTGAATCCATGGGTATAAATCAAAGCCAAGTTGGAACAATTATGAAAGAAGTTATTACTTTTGTGTGTGTGTGTGTGTGTGTGTGTGTGTGTGTGTGTGTGTTTATCATGGTCCCTGAAAAGTCACCAAGGGAATGATCATTTGCTAAGGTTTCAGTTTTCAGACAGACTCAAAAATAAAGTATTAGAATGATTTGAGAGTAAACACACTTTAGTAAATCCTTTCTTGAAGGATGGAGGAAAAATTAAGGGAAAATGACCACAAATATAGACAGTTGAGGAAAGAAATAATTGACCAAAGTGTAACTGCTAGATAATCCAAATATATTTTATTACATTTAATAAGCACTTAAAATCAAGTTGCAATTAAAGCTGAAAGATTACCTTTGCCTTTATGTGTACAATAAAGTCAATTTTATTTAGTTATACATTACATTTTGATGGTTAAATTGTTCATATGAAAAGTTTTATTAGCAAGTTATATTAACTATAAAAATGGAAGTTAACTAAAAGGAAGAGAAATATGAAATATTAAACATAACTAAACATAGAAATTATACAAAAGGTAACTGATTTAATAATATATTTTATGTCAACTTGGTTAACATATCCCATTAAATGGTCTGGTGTCACAATCCTAAAATTTCATAATTTTAAGAGCTAAGGGCAGAAACAAAAATTCACATATAGTGTATACTTAAAAAATAGAAAAAAAATAATATCAAAGAAAAAAAAGATTATTCATACTTCAATTACTAATTTGTTCTTACAACATAACCTAACTGAATTTAGTCTAACTTAACCTAATTTCATCTATAACTGAATGCCTTATGTATTCCAACTACAACCATTCTTCACAAGACAATATAATGCATGATTATTTTTAGAACTTTAGATCATGAGGAAATATTAACACCAGTTTTGAGAATTCATTTTTACTATTGTTCTATTGTTTAAGCATTTTTTCAATTAGTTCTTAACCCAAGCACAGATTCAGCAATTTTTAAAGTTACTTTAAAATCTTAGTATTTTTAGATCTACATATCATCAGAAAGAAAAACAAAGGTTAACAGGTTTCAAGAATTCACTTATTGTTTTAAAATTTTTACTTTTTCATTATTGTTTACTTTTCATTGCTTTATGGTTTTTATTTTTTTTACCATTCCTTGGCACAAGTTCAGCAAATTACAAGATGCATTGTTACTGAAAGTTCTACTTTGAAATTCTTAGCATTTTTAAGTCACTATATCATCTACATATTTTTAAACTGATTAATGTACATTTTTAAAATATTTTTCTTATTTTTCAAGGTTTTAGAAATGTTGAAAATTTTTGTTATTTTTTATATATGTGTGTGAGAGTTTTTAATTTCCATTGCATCTGACTTAAGCACAAATGTAGCATCTTTCGAGCTATTTTTTTTACTTAAAAGTATTAAAACTTATTACAATCACTCTTCATCCAAAAATAGCAAGATTTTAAGGATAATTTTAGTTTTTGATATTTCAATTATAAAAATGGTTATTTTTTTTTGATAGATTTTTAAACATTGTTTTAATTGCTCCTAAACTGGGTGCCTGTTTAGGGGATTTCTAGGTGCATTTTGAACCAAAGTATCACAAGAAAGTTTCAGCACTTTTAAAATTTTACAGATGCTCAAAAAAAGTGCAGGTTCTAAATTTTTTTCTGTGTTTGTTTTGTTTGTTCTAATATTTTTTAGTTTTATGTCAGTTTTTTTTTTCCTGTTTATTCCTGATCAAGGCAAAAATTTAACAGATTTCTAGTTGAATTTTGATAAAAAATCCATACAAATAACCTATTTTTAAATTTACAGTGATTCAAAAATATATAAAATAGAAACACAAATGTTAGGAACTATTTTTGTGGGTTTTTTTTTTTTGTCTTTTTTTATTTTGTCTTTTTTTTTGTTTTTATTTAGTTTATATACATTTTTTTTTCAATTTGCTCCCAACCTGGGCACAGACTCAGTAGCTCCCTGGCTACACTGTGCTCCAAAATTTAATAGGAAAGCAATAAGTATTTTAAAGTTACAGGTCCCTACCACCTCCCACCCCCAAAAAACTGCAAATATACAATTTTTTTTATTATTGTTATTATTATCTCATTTTTTTTCAATTCGCTCCCGACCTGGGCACAACTGCAACAGCTTTTTGGTTGCACTGTGCCCCCAAAATTCATATGGATTATGTATAACTAATTAAAACAAATAAAAAAATTAAAACAAATTCATATGGAGAATAAATATTTTATACAACTCAGTCCCTCAAAAGAAAGGTAATTATAAGAAAAAAATTTTAGTGTTGCTTAGATTTTCTTTATTGATTTTTTTTTTCTATGTGATTTTCCATTTTGCACCTGCCAGGCACATAGGTAGCAGCTTTCTGGCTTAGAATTTTCATACAAAAATCTTTATGTAGTATAAAAAGAAAGTTTTAAAAATTGACACTGTTTGTGATTATAAATGTGTAAATTTTGTTAATTTTCTAATTCTCCCCAACCATATACATGAAAATACTTTTTTCTTTTCTGTTTTCAAAATTATCAAATACAAATTTAGCATAATTTAACAAAATTAGCATAAAATTTTTACCAATTCTTTAAAATTGGACACATTTTTTATTAATAACATTATGATAAAATATGTTCTTGTGTTAAAATAACTTGAATGACAATTCAAAAAAGAAGAAAAAGATTAGCATATATCAGTAGTAATATAACCTTTTTTTAAATAATCCCTGAATTTGTTCTATATTTATAGGCCCAACCCAATTACCAAAATCAATGGAATAGAAATAGCTTTTTAGAAGTTTAAAGTAATCTGTGTATCACTAAAGTGAAGGCCACTGGCCACTTACATAACATGACACCATGAAATTCCAACCCAGCAGAAGAGTCTGGTGATCTGTTTCAGTTGTTGTAATTAGACTTGA
This sequence comes from Marmota flaviventris, assembly GCF_047511675.1. Taxonomy (NCBI): domain Eukaryota; kingdom Metazoa; phylum Chordata; class Mammalia; order Rodentia; family Sciuridae; genus Marmota; species Marmota flaviventris. The sequence goes on along the minus strand of NC_092518.1, from coordinate 64,611,485 downwards.
CCTATAATTACTGAACAAAACAGCATATTACATTAAATGTTCAAACAGACTGTATTTGGTACACTGATCTATACTCAGTATCATTAGCTTCAAAATCTTAGCATAAAAAAAAAATCATAGGAGAAACTATATCTGGACCAGAAGACAATTCTTGTACCTAGAAAGTAGATTCTAGCATTAATTCACCGCCATTATTGGTTGTTTGATCACTAACTTCCTCTTGAATAGCTGGAAGGGAAGGCTTTGTGGTTAGAGGTGTTTCAGTCTTAAACAGGGACTCCATCCTGATATGGGTATTGATGTAGAAGGACTTCTGAAAGGACTCAAGAGTGAAATAATAGATGAAAGGGTCAAAGCAACAGTTCAGAGTTGCAAGGCACAAGGTAATTGGGTACATTATCTTTGCAAACCTTTCCAACAAGCAATTGGTAATGGCTTGGGAGCGCACCAGGGCATACAGAAAGAGAACAGAATTATAGGGTACAAAGCATACCACAAAGACTGCCATATGCACTGTGATCATCTTCAGCACTTTTTTCTTATTGGTCCCAATTTGAGACAAAGTAGCAGGCTTGCGGAGGGTTCTCAGCACCACAGAAGAACAAGTGACATTCAGTATCAGAGGAATGATAAACCCCACAACTTCAATAAATATTGTGATCTTGGACAGATAAGTCTTCCAGACCCTTTTGGAGAAGCCCTCAAAGCAGGTGGTGGTTGCATTGTTGACATTCGTGGTGGAGAACAAAGATGCTGAAATACCACCACTGAGGACCAGAATCCAGACACCAGCACACACAATGGCAGAATTCCTCCTGGTCCTAATGGTACGAGATCGGAAGGGATAGACAATAGCCAGAAAACGATCCACACTAATACAGGTAAGAAAGAGCATGCTCCCATAGATATTGGTGAGGAATGCAGTCCCAGAGATCTTGCAGAGAGTGTCACCAAAAGGCCAGTGCCGGTTGAAGTTGTAAAATATTTTGAAGGGTAGGGTACAGACAAAAAGCAAATCAGAGAGGGCCAGATTAGTGATGAAAATAGCGGTCTCACTTCTCATTTTCATGCGAAAGCAGAAGACAAACAGAGAGGCACTGTTGGTTATCAGACCCAGGATGAATACAACACTGTAGACAGCACCATTCAGATTATATTTGAAGGAATCATCAACAATGCAAGTATTATTGGTAGTAGCATTGCCCAACCTGGGTCTGAGGCTTGAATTTAAATCTTGGAATTGGAAGTCAATGAATCTTCTGTCACCCATGGATTTTTTCCAGAAGGCCTGCTAGCTGCAGGGGTTCACCACTCTGAGACTAGGGACTGGTAGGAAATACTTTCCTCCTGTGGGAGACAAGATGGAGTGAATCAGCAAATCTGCCTTCCAGAAAGTAAAATATATTTGGTCTACCCAGGTTGAAAGATAACATCCACATTCAATTGAGTTTGGCAAGTACTTTTGAGAACCTACCATACATTAAAAGTAATACAAGAGTATGTTGCAGAAGTGGGAGAGATCAAACTCAACAAGTAGGTGCAATACTTTGGCACTGCGATGAACATGAATTAGGTGTAGGCCACTGGAGAGTTCAAACGGGGGTGGGGGGGAAGAACATCTAACAACTAAAGCAATGTAAATGCTTTGATATTTGCATGGCACTTTTCAATTTTCAAAATCCTGTCAAAAGCCATGCTTTATTTGATTTCCAAAAGAATACCATAAGGTAGGCATGAGTGAAATTCTCACTATTTTACAAAGTAGAAATTGAGGCTTAAATAATTTTAAAATTATAGAATATGAGAAATGGAAGAGGGTATAAGTGGTATGGCCAGAACCAGATTCAGTTTATTTTATTCCTAACCCAGGGACTCTTAAGCTACTCCAAATGTCTACTCTCCAGTGTTACTGAAACACCTTATCTGAGTATTAGATGGTTATAGGACCTCCAGAACACACTCTAAAATGTCATGACTAAACTCCTGAACTAGATAACTGGTTCACCTTTTTCTTCTAAATTAGGAGTTAAGGAATCCCTCAGTTAATTAGAGCTGCTAGCCAATTTTTTTTTTTTTTACTATACCACATTGCCTTTATAAGGAGACAATTCAAATAACAAACTCAACACTTCTATCCTGCAGGTCATGGTCCTCTTTCCAAGCTTCTCTCATGTTAGACCCTAAACCTATGTTGTCTTCCTTCTCCATTTATCAAGGCTCATTCCATCAGATACTTCCACAACTCCACCTCCTAAATCTCCCTGGTCAATAAAGCCTTTGCTTGCCAAGTAGAAGTGATGAGAGATGCATTTTATATGAACAGCCACCCCTCAAGACTCACGTCTGATCTGGCCCCTTACATGTCTTCTGCCTGCCTGTTTGTACATGTGACAGCCAGTGATTTAATCTTTTTTTTTATTATTATTATCTAGGCAGACATTTTTTGAAGGTGCGTTTAGAAATCTTACCAACATTCTCCTAGGTCAACAGCTGCCACTGGAGAGAGACTGTCCTTTGAAAGTGCTCTAAAATACACTGTGGATAAATAGCTGCTGAATGAATTCTTTTGAATGAGAAGGACATGGGATAAAAGTGGCCTTTATTCCCTAACATATCCAGTAATGAGATTTCACATGATTTTATTCTAAAATGCAAAAGGCAGTTTTCTGAAATGATTTCCCCTTATGTCATTTTTTTCCCTCAGAATTCTCAGGAAACAGATCAAAGGACCTCAGTATAAAATAGAGAAGGGAGTAAAGGGGGTGGCCTATGAAAGATGCAGAGGTCTGAAATCACCTAAACCAGTGTTTGGCTTAAGAAAAGAAATATTTGGTTTGAGGGGAAAAATAGTTATTTACTGCAGTGCATAGAGGGAGAGATGATCTCGGAAAATATGGGGTATAAAGCAAAGGGTTGTCATTTTTAATAGTTTTCAAGTTAAAATTGGAAGTTTGCTATCCTTGATTTATCATTCAACAAATGTTTATGGACTGCCTCCCCTAAGCCTAACCCTGAACTAAAATCACAGTCCTTCTTGGCTATTTTATTGTATATGCCCAGCTCAACTGTTGTTAGAAGCGACCCTAATATGCAAAAGCAGAGTACCATAGAAACCTTGACCATGTAAGGTCTACAAAGAAAAAAAAAAGAGCCAGATAAGGAAGATATAAAATCAAGTGGGAGAATAGGAGAGGAGATGGAAAGGAAAATAGCAAAGAAAGAAAAAACTAGAGAATTGATAAAAAAGAGGGGAAGAGGAAGTAAAGAAGAGAGAAGCTGGTAAGAGGTAAGTGCTGCCATCTAATTATATCTCATTTGCATTCAGTCCTGGGAGGGATAACCAGCTCAGAGTTCCTACAGTCCCATTCTGGAGAACTTGCTTTATCTTATTACCTCCAGATTTCTCTGATAGAAGCATGGTTTGCAATCACTGTGTTTAAGGTCACTGAAGCTGATCAGCAAAAACAAGAGCCTGGAAGATCTCAATCAATGATGATCATATCACACTTTGGAAGCTGTAGACCCAAGGTTTTTGCAGCTTATGTGTTTCATCATGGAGTGGTTTAAGAAAAAAGGAAATACCAAACTTCTCAACTGCTTAATCCATTTTCTTCACTATTTTGAACACCTCACTCACTGTCCATTAACCCATAAGTCTTTTTTTTTTTTTTGTAAACTAAGATCATCATCCACATTCAAAATGAATAATTTCATTGCTGAAAGAAATCAAAACAGTCAAGGAAACATCCATTTTACATAGCCACACAATCTAAAGAAATCATGGGGCTACAAAACCCTTAACATAAAAGCCCAGCTTTTTTCACTGGGATCTGCTTATACCTACCTTCTACAGTAAGTACTGCTAGTAAGTTTATTTTATTTGTAAAATTCTTTCATATTAGAAGCCTTTTCACCTCTGCCCAGAGTTCTTCCAGTCTGTCCACTGGTAAACCATGGGACATGTTGCTATGTCACTGGCTATATATTATTTTGTACTTTTTAAGATGTAATGTTCCAAATAGGTGCATTTGTCTCTTGTTTTTCATCCATTTCTTTTCATAATTTCAATCATTTTATTCTTTATCTCAATTGACAAATCATAATTATATTACATGTGTGGAGTATAATGTGATGTTTTGATATACATATACAATGCAGACTATTAAATCAAGCTAATTAACACATCCATTACCTTATTTCAGTTTTATATCCCCCAGAACATATGCACCATACCCAAAGCAGGCAGTATGTTAATGCCTGGCACTTCTGCTCTGCTGCTCTGAGTAATCAAATCCTGTGGGAGAGAAAGGACCACAGACAAGAAAGCAGTACAGTCTCACTCCTAAAGAGAGGGCATAGGAAAACTGCCTCTATGGCCCTATTCATAGCTCTCCTTTGCCTGAACACACACCACCTTTGCTGTCTAGCAGGGAGGGTGTGGTGCTGGGACTTAACACAGCATTGGAAGCAAGGAGTTCTATTTCTGACTCAGACACTGGTTCACTCTGTAACTTGGCTATACTGTTTCTCTTCCCTGTATAAACATTACCTCTGAGCCTCACAGCTGAGGGTAGGAAGATTCAACAGTACTTGTGAGTAGCTTTATGAGCTTGCCAATATTCAATCTTACCTAACCACAGAGAAACATTATAGAAGCTGTTTCCTTCTCCCACCTCTGACACAACTGGAAATTTATAGCTGAGTCTTTCTTGGTATTCTGAACTTCATATTAGCAACACATCTTTTTTTTTTTTTTTTTTTGATGTCTTATACCTCAGAAAGTCCCCCCTTGAGTTCCAACCTTAACACAATGAACTCATAACAAAGCAATTCAGGAAGAGACCTCCAATGGAATATCTCTCCTGGAGCTATAATTTTAAATAATAATCAGAGAAATATTTGGCTCTTGAGCTGATTCCAAAGGAGAATCAATGATGTCCAAAAAAACAAGGTCTTTTCTCCCTGATTGGCTTTTCTTTAGGCTAAAAGAAACAGTGTTTCTAACTACTAGATCTTCCTGAAGGGATAATGTATTGAGTAGTGAATGGAGGTAAAGGGCCCACACTTGAGCTTCTGATGAGATGAAGAAAGGAAAAAAATTAGGCCGACACAGTTAATTACATCTTCCACTACAAACAGCATCAGACTATTGTATTGTGCAGATGTTTGCAGCCAATTACTCCAACAATTAATAACCTAGGGGATAAGCATTAGGTAGGTGTATTTTCATTGACAATGGACAGGATGTAGGTCACCTGGAGGTTGATCAAAAAGTCATTGACCCTCAATGAATTTTTAACTTTGACCTACACATACGGAGCCAATTCTCACAGTTCATTGTAGTATCATTTTTCTGGTTTCCAATGATAATGAATTATATCATGTTTGGTGTCTTTGAGGCTCCTGGAGGAAATGGTTAGGCTTTTGTCCATATAAGGACCAGTGAATACTTAAGTCACTTCACAAAGTGCTAACCTTTCAGATGATACATTGGAAATAAAGTTCTAACTCAGAGAAAGCTGAAACCTACTGTGTCCTTGCCTATAGATACTTATCAGTAAGACAAATTTAAAAATACAAAAATGTTGTTAAAATACAGCTCAAAATCATTCTCCTGGAGCAACAGGGAATATATCCAGATTGTTATTCCTCATATGAATGGCTGATAACAGATAAGATTTCTAAAGTAAATTTTCTATGCCAAGTCACAGGCACAGGTCACAATCATACATGTGGTTCCAATTGACGTTCCAATGCATTGGTTGATGTTTCATAATAGTTTTCAAAACACAATCTAGGCTTACGAAATTCCATATGGAGGAAACAATAGGTAAATGTTTCACTCCAGAATGGAGCAAGGAAATTCTTCTGCACTGGCCTCTTATTTTTGAAACAAGAAATACCAGTTTTAAAGTAATTTGTCTGTACTGAACTTTGTTTTTACCAAAATTAAAGGCTGATTTTTCCCCATTTTATTAAGGAGAGCAAGAAATTGACAGAGGCTCCAATCTGATCAGATCCTATCTTTAGTGACCAACTTAATACTTTTTTCTTTTCTCCCCAAAAGTACTCCAGTCTTCTACTAACCCTTCACCTGATGACACAGTCCAATCTTTGGGGAATAATGTGGTCCAGTGCTCAATATGATGGGGCCAAAGATTACATCAGACCTACTAATGTAGAATTTTCCCTTGTACTTAGTTATAGAGTAAGAAAACTGCAGAGAAATTGCTCAACTTAGTGTTATGAAATTTTTTAGAGTCTTGAGACTCAATATCTCATCTCATCAGAAGCCCCAGACCTTTTGGGAAAGATTTTGGGTGTTCCTAAAACAGCTCATTTCCAAATTCTAAAAGAGTCACACATGCCAGTTAGGACTTAGTTTCATTCCATATATCTGAACAGACAAATCAGTAATCAATTCGAACACCAATTGATCTGATACACTTGAATATTCATCCTGATAATATGAATTAAAAAGGTCTCCCATCTATAAAGTTATGTATCAATGACAAAGAAGGGTTGAGCTAAAAAATGAATATTCGTCTACAGCAGAATTGCCTGGATTTTACTATAAAACAAATATAACTCCTTCTCTATCCATTCTAAATTATTATATCATATGATCTGTAATAATCTGGAAGTATTGGTTACAAAAAGAGTTGGAGAGGTAGAGTGCTTGCCTCACATATGTGAGGCACTGGGTTTGATTCTCAGCACCACATGTAAATAAATGAATAAAATAAAGGTTCATCAACAACTAAATATTTTTTTTTAAAAAAGAGTTCGAGAATAAAATAAGTATTTGTGTAGAAAATTAATACTAGGAAAATGGTACTCACCACATTAGTTTAAATTCTGGCAGCAATTTTATCTCAGATATGAGTACTCAATAAACTTTCTGGAGGCACTGTAGTTAGGAATTTCCTCTAACAGGTGCTGTGAAATAGAATTTGTTAAAATAGTGTACCATAGGAGAGCTTATCAATAAAATATATACAAAGATCACAAGGTAGACAAAATTATTACATTATATAAATCATAGTAAATGAGAGTCAACATATTTTAAAATGGTATTTAACAATTTTAGATAATGTTTTATTTTCCAAAACTGTCATTGCTGTCCCATATTTTAAGAGTGAAGCACAAAACCCATGAATCTGTATAACTTATAATCATCTAAAGAAACTAGGACCGAAAGGCATAAAAATATCCCTCCCCACTTCCATACATTAAAGATGACCAACAAAAGAACTTTTTTTGGTCTGAAGTTATATCAGTTTTTTTTTATTTTTCTCGTCTCTCTTCCTTTTTCTCTGGCAACAACTGTTTTGGTTGGGCAGGCGCCTTAATGGGGGCAAAGAAAGAACACTGGAACAACAGGTGGAGACTCCACTGCCTTGTCTCTAACCTACATTCACACCCGATTGCTTTACTTCCTGACCTGAACTATACTGATATGAGAGAGGCTTCAATTACTGGCTATTAGCACAATCATTGATAATCACTCTGCCTTTACCAGTGTATCCTAGGCCTACACATTATAGCATTCTGTAACTCCTTCAAATTACAAATCTATAAAATACACATATAGAATCAGAATATATAATGGGATTCTTAAAAGTAGCATTTAGACCTCATTGCAATGCTTATAAAGTAAAATCATCTGCCAGTGACAGACTCATGATATTGCCACATCTCATTCTCTTCCAAAAATAAAAGGTAGCCTAAAACAATGCAGACTGCTAATGATACTCTAATTTTCCTGATATAATGTCTCTCTAAATATACCAAAATAAATAAAATATTTAGACAATTTAAAATACATTGAAATCACCTTAATATTAAGGAGAATAGTTTTCACACTCCTCCAGAAAGCAGTATTTCTGAAATGAAATGAATATTGTTTCACTGCAGTTTCTGAAATAAAGACAGAAACATTAACATTTCTTTATTTTATGGTTTTCATAATTGATATAAAGAAATTTTTGAAATTTGGAAATCCAAGCAAATAGGAAGTTCAAACACTCAGAAGTTTTCATTTCTGATATTAATTCTATATAGCCACATTTTGTCCCATAACTAGGTAACTATGGGAGAACACATCACAGTCCCTTTCTGGGCCTCAGTTTCTCTTTGTCTTCCACCTTTGGCCCTGACTGTCAGAAGCCTTCAATTGTTGCCATGGTAGAGGCTTCTCTGGTTATCCCCTGCTAGTTATTTTCACCTGCTTCCACTTGTCACTGCAAAAAAAAGAGTTTTAATTCTTGAAGGTCTGTAATGACAATCATTAAATTTTATTAAATGCAATGAAATGACTGCTAGATTTATTTGAATATCAGAAGTAAATATTATTAATTAGCACAAAACACTAAGAATCACAGAGCAAGATGCCATTTACACCCTCATGTCTTCCAAATCCCCTTATTTTCTTCACCCTCTGTCCTGCCTATTCAGCAAGCATATCAACTCTAATCGTCTAGATCTCAATTCTTGATCCTTTCTACCTGGTCACCTTACCCCTCAAAATATGAGATTAACAGCATACTTCAGAACATAACTATACAAAATCAGCAGATTACTTATTCTGTTCATGGTTCTGATAACCAATATACCAATAAACCTACTACAAGTGAGGCTGGGTTCTTAGCTTCCAATTTCAGTACCAATATTCCCAAATATATTTTTTTTTCCTCTCCTTGAAAAAGGTCAACAGCAGACCATATATGATGATAGGCAGACAAAAGCAACTGCACAATTAGATTCTGACCAAATCACAGCAAGGGCAACAAATCTCACTGCATTTTCCCTCAAAGGGGATTGAATAGATCAAGCTTTAGCTAAGCTCGGCCTGGGTGTTGCTTTGAGGCATCTCCCCATTCCTGTCTTTAACTTACAGAGAGTACACATTCTGAAAGACTGGCCTGATTGTTCCAATAGGGCTTTCATTCACATCTCTGATTGGTAGGAGGTGCTTTAGAATGTAGAGGACATCAGGTTTATCAACTGAACTCATCCTTTTTAGAAAGAGTGCAACTTTTCTTCTGCGACAATGCAAAGGGATTTATAATCTATTTTGGTGGGTATATTGTTTGGAATTTTGTTCTGAAAAATGAACAAGTTGCAAAGCCACTGGATAAATTTGTTTGGATAGTAGGTTATTATTGTTGTCTCCATATTAGTCAAGAAAAAAATAAGGTGGTTTAATTTGGTAAAGTAGCCAAATGAATAACCCCACCAAGCTCTGTAATGTTCTAAACTTTGGATTTGTCTGGTCATTTTTCATACAGAAATCATGATAAATTACATTATTATATTTTCTGAAACAAACTGAACAAAATATAATACTTATCAATTCAATATGATCTTTTTACTAAAAATCTTAAAAACATTCAGGATATACAGGAAGAGAATTTTAAAGATGTCACAATGTTGCATTTTATGGCAAAAGCAAAAACTTTCACATTAATAGCGAATTCTATTTATGCCAGAATTAGTTTCTCATTCAAACATGATTCTTCCTTTATGGGCAAGTTCATGAATTATTCAATATAGCAAATGTCACATTCTCCATAAATCAATTAAGCATCAAAGGCATGTCGTGTATAGTTTTACTAGAAAAAACCTCATCATAATAGAAGCCACATTAGCTCACAATCAATTGTAAACCAAAGAAATACAAAGCTAGCCAAAATTGTTCTACCCTGTGATTAAAAATCAGCTCTTTAGGACAACTGTGTTTACATGAAACAACAGCCTGAAAATCCTGTCTCTTCCACGGAAACAATATTATTGCCAAAACAATAGAAATTCTTGTTTTTGTTTTTGTTTTTTTACCATTCAACACGACGATCCCTGTTCAACACTTCAGAGTTGAAGTCTAACTTCTTTCCCAAAACACTCAAAGCATCAGTGTTTCCACTGAAGTTTGTTACGCCATCCCCCACCCCCAAACGCCCAAATCAAATCTTTCTCAAAGAGACTTACCCCAAAAAAGAGTGTGCTAGATGAGAGAGTGTGCTCATGCCTGTAGACAATTAGCTAATAAACATGTAAACGGGCAACTTGCACTTTGGAAGTGCATATTTTTATCCATTATTTTTTTTTTTTTAACAGGGAAAGGTTAGCCCAGCCCAAAGTAGCAGACTCTGGGCTGCCGCAGCTTACAGTAAACCGCTCATTCTGAAAATGTGAGCTTATTTACATTTATCTCTTTCCCTTTGTTAAGAACCGGCCCTCTTTAATGCTGTAGCCGGCATGCCTTTAACAAACAGGACACAAGAAAAGGCCCAAAGTCCGGGCTGGAGCCCAGGGCCGGGGGAACTCTTGGGGGTCTCAATAGGAAATGCTTTTCATTGGATAAGGAGGCATTATTAGGAGCCGAGATCCCGCCCAATCCCCTGTGCTCCACCGTTCCCTTAGTCACCAATCACTGGACTGAAGAAGTTTTTCCTTAAAGAGCATTGCCCAGGAAAAGCAGTTTCACAGTCAAGAATTAGTGGCTTAAGTGCCACTTGACAATATAAAAAGTGTCTTTCCTGACCAATTAACCCACAGAGAAAGCCTGTGTGCCTGTCTTTGCTGCAGGACCGCTACCCCCTTACAATTCTAATGAGGAGGAGGAGACAAAACTTCAAACTGGGAGGAGTGTTTCAATTATGAGAAACCCATGTTTGCTCTTATTTGTTTGAAATAATTACTACAATATTGATAATAATAAATAGGGGGCAGGGAAAAGGCAAAAGTGAAAGGGACCATAAATATATTCTTACTATATTATGCAAAATTAAATCTCCCACCACCATAAAAAAATCAATAAAATTCAGTACTATACTCACTTGCTCAAGCCAGCGAAGTATCCTCAGATAGAGATGTGTTGGGGTCCCAGAGCTCCAACACCCACCTTCTATGGGCCAGGGAGCCGTCTGTGGCAAAAGGAGGGTCTACACTTCTCTTAAATAACTGCTTGGCAGGAAGACTAATTACCATGAAATGTTCAGAGGTTTTCAAAAAAACCAAACTAAATAGTACAGATGCAATCTGTTTATAATGAGGAGTTATCGTCAACTGTATACCTCCTCTCCCCTTGGCAAGTTATTTGCCTATAGGTTGACTGCCTTGGTCACCCACACTCCTTTTTTTTTTCTTCTTTTTCCCCACCCTCTCCCTGACCTAAACTCAATCATCTATCTGTAAACTTCTTTTCTAGCCTTTCCCTTCCATTTACATGCCCCCCTCCCATCTTTTCCTCCTCTACCTCCACCCACTGCCAAGACTAGGACAACAGCAATCCCTCCCCCTTCTCTGGAATGAAACCTTTGGCCAAGGATAAGGTGCTTTCATTTTCTGGGCAGAGTCATGTCCCTGGAGAATTGGGGTAACCTCTGTCTGCTTCATAACTTCAGTCTGCATAATTAAGCTGATTCCCAAATAAAACATGTTTCACATTTGTTTATTCTCCCTCTTTCTTCAGCTCTATTGTGGCTGTTCTCACTAACAGGTCAGTGTGAAGCTGACACTAGCCTTATTACTTGTGACTGACTCTGAAAAACACTTTCTCTGTTGCCTCCCCTCCTCCACCCCATACTCTCAGTCTCTGTTCTTTCTGCTTCCCTCTCTGCTTATCTCAGGTATATCTATTTCTGTCACTTATTGATACTGGCTATGTCTTCATGAGTGATCTTTTCATCTACTCTAGGCCTAAACCACCCCTTGATTCATTTGTCAGACCATGAAAGAAAGATACAATCATTGTCCTGCAGAACTTCACCATATAGGTGAAGATACAAAGATGCATGGCACAATGAAATACAAAAGGGCAAATTTTGAAAAATACTAAAGCAGTATTATGAAGAATGAGTTCTATAATGAATCAGAGGATGGAGATGAAGTTGCATAGATAGAGCCTGGAGGGCTTCTCAGATAAGGTGAAGTTTGAGCTGAACCTTGATGGATAACCCCAAAATGGAAGGGGTTAACGTTCTAAGTGGCTTGATCCAAGTGATCAAATGCACAATAAAGGAAATGAAAGGAGGTAGAAATGAGATTTGTTTGTGAAGAGAAAAGAAAAGTAAGGAGGAAAGCCTTTAGAGGAGAGGTCTGTTATATCTATTCATTGTACTATACTTGTAGAGTTAACCTATAGTCAGCTCACTATCATTCTCCTCTTGGGATTCATATCCTTTAGTCTTCTGATTCATCTACCTTCATTTCTCTTGAAGGGACTCAAGTATCTTTCTGATTAATCTCCCAAATGACTCCTTAGCATATCTTTAACCATGTCATTGTGTCACAGGTCTTTCCAGCATCACTCTTCCTCTTTCTATCTGATCTTCAATATTATTGACCATCTTTCTTCTCCTAGAATGAAATAATCCCTCATACAGAATGTTCTTAGATGTTGTTTCTGCTACCTGAAATATGTTTTTCCTCCATAATATCCCTTATCATTAGTTGAATTTTTATTCCTTTAGATCCTATTCCAGTATTCATGCCTTCAGGAAACTTATTTTTAACCCAAATTTAGATCATACCATGGAAATTTCTTATGGCATCATAGACATTTTCTTCATTGCATTTATCACAGGTATAATTTCACATGCTGTTTTATAATTTCTTTGTGTGACACTGATCATCATTGTTTATCTCTACTAACTGGAAGCTCCAAGAGGACAGAATTCACATCTCCTAACTCTAACTCTAAATTGATATTAGTGGTATTCACAAAAATTCTTCTGCCTGACATTTTTTTCTTGCCTAAATTAACACAGTGTTTTTGTTGTTGTTTTGTTTTTTGTTTTTAGCGGGGGGGGGGGGTTACTTTCCAGCTGAAAACACATTTCATAGACATGCAAAAAAATCCACATCAAGGTGTTTTATAGGCCAAATAGAGCACACACAAAGAAAAAAAAAAAAACAGTCCCATTGACAAGAAAGTACAAAGCTGATCCACTACCATTCCCCTTTCTCCTCACTTCGCTCCTATTTTCCAGCATTCTAGTTTTGCTTGCTCTAATATTTGTAAGGTACACAGGGCAAAATGAAAGCTTTTCCAGTTTGTCCTCCAAACAGCCAGTTTATAGCTACACAACTTAATCCAAAACATCCTTTTTAAAAAGCCTTCATTGAGTTGCTGATGTCTGTACCACTGGGGGTGGGATGAATATTCAGCTGAAAAAGTGCATTCAGAACTATCTGGGGGAGTATGCATTTCATTTTTATCTGTTTGAAAAGAAAGTAACTGAAATATGACTAACTTCCAACTGGGAATTCACACACTTGAATAAGAACAGCCAGATGCTTGGGACCTTCACACTCCAAACCCAAATCAATTTTTTCTTTCTGCCAACAATATCAAAGGACTGGGTAAATTCACCCTAACTGCCAGCAGCTCAACACTACACTAGTTTCCCTAGAAACAGTACAAACTTAACCAAAGGATTTTAACTGTGCCTATGGATTAGAGTCCAACTAACAGTTTTGTAACTCTCAGGATCTCTAAAGGAACACTGAGTCTGTATAAATTGGGCAGTTCTAGGGAAGGGGAGCCAATTAAGTACTATCTTTGCATTAATTAGCAGATGCATTGAAGCCTTCCAGAAAACAAAGAACCTATAGGCTTCCCTTTTTTATACAGTCCTCTTTTGCTTCAAGAGGAGGAAGGGATCACAAGGTCAGGTTCCCAACCACTTTATTTAGGATACTACATCTCTGAAAGAACAGAAAAAAAAGTGTTTTCAAGCACAATCTCTGGAAGATTTTGTTCATCCTTCACACGGGAGTACCTTCACTTCTTAGCTATTTTTCAAACAACTGGGCTTTCCTTTTCAACAACTGAATAGGCTCAGATAATAACAAGTTCCCATTGCTTAGAGACAGAGTTGGTAGTTAGAGAAAATGAACTTTTTAACCAAAAAGCTTTGGAAAGAGTTCTGAAACCTTGAGTACTTGGTGTAAATTTAAAACATTTCAGGTTATAATGATAATGTTGATAACAATAGAGAAAATTTTCTGAGCATTAGCATATAGGAAGCAATATTCTAAGTGTTTAACCTATACTTATTTACTAAATCTCCACAACTCCATGATGTAGTTACTATTATTCCTATTTTATATTTGTAAAAATCAGGCACAGAGAGCCTAAGTAACCTACTCAAACTCACATAGCTAGCAATTACTATATTGAGACTGATAATTTCTGAACTAATAATCATAATCACATCTTCTGTTGATAGAGTAAACAGAACTCCATGCAAATCATCTTGTTTATGAGCAAATATAAGGATTCTACCTTTTGTAATACAATCTGCTCACTAGAAATTGATAAATCTCACAAATAGAATGTGTGTCTTTTAACCTATTCAAAGATATGAAAATCTCTGGATCAATTAATATTTGACCTAAAGTTATAAGCTGACTCTCAAATACCTGGGGGGAAAGTGATTTACCTAAGACAACAACATTAATAAATAGCACAACCAAATCAAAATACAAGTGTTTGGGAATTATGTTATTATACATCTAAAGTCTATTTTGATAAGATATTTATTGGAAACCCATGAGCAACAACTAAAAGAAAATCTGTTAAAAGTATAGTTAAAAATCCTTAAAGAATGAAAACTTTTCCTACAAAATCATCACTAGAGACAATGAGAGGAGCACAGGACAAAAGTACTCATGAAATATGTACAAACTAAAAAGCAAAATGGCATGCAAAATAATAATAATAATAATAATAATAATAATAATAATAATAACAACATTAACTATAACTGATAGTACAATTGAACCAAAAGGCACAAATTGTAAGACTGATTTTAAAAATAAGATCTGAGGCTGGGGTATATCTCAGTGGCAGAGTGCTTGTCTTGCAAGCAAGCAAGGCACTGGGTTCCAGACTCCCCTCCACACATATATACACACAGAAAACAAAAACAATGAAAAATATCCAACTGTATGCTATCTGTAGACACAATTGAATTTCAATTCAAAGACAACTTTTCAAATAGACTGAAAGTAAAAAGACATAAAAAATTACCATAAAACAATAACCAAAAACAGGAGTTGGAACCAGGCATGGTGTCACACACCTATAATTCCAGTGACTCAAGAGGCTGAGGCAGGAGGATTTCAAGTTCAAAGCCAGCCTCATCAACTTAGCAAGGCCCTAAGCCTTTGAGACTCCATCTCAAAATAAAAAAATAGAAAAGGGCTAGGGATTGAAAATTATTCAATAATTAAATAAAATACCAGTGAGTCAAATAATAAATCACAATGGAAAAAACTTTAAAATTAATAAACATGAAAACACAATATATAAAGATTTAAGTAATGTAGCAAAAAAGAGTGCTTTAAGGGGAATTTGTATTGAAAAAAATAAACATTAGGAAAGAATTAAGATCTCAAAACAATGTCCTCTACATTTTTTATCATAAGAAACCAAAAAAAAAAAAAAACTAAGAAAAGCAATCTAAATCCAAATCAACCACATAGAAGGAAATAATAATTATTATGGCAGAAATTAAATAAATAAACAATAGAAAAACAATAGAGAAAATAATCTGTGAAACCAAACATTGTTTCTTTTAACTAAATCAACAAATTGAGAAACCTTTAGCTACATTAACCATGAAGATAGAAAACTCCAGTCACTAAAACCAAGAGTCAAAGAATAAACATTATTATTGATCTTATGGAAATAAAAATCATAAAAAAATATTATAAACAATTGTATGCCAATATAATCTAGAGGAAATGAACTAACCTAGATGATAAGAACAAATTCCTAGAAACAAATATCTGCCAAAACAGATTCAAGATAACTGGAAGATATGAATAGACATATAACCAGCAAAGAGACTAAATTATTATTCAAAATCTTCCAACTAAGAAAACTCCAGGAACGGGGCTGGGGTTGTGGCTCAGAAGTAGAGTGCTTGCCTTGCACATGCGAGACCCTGGGTTTGATCCTCAGCACCACATAAAAATAAATGAAATGAGGGTATTATGTCCAACTACAACTAAAAAATAAATTTAAAAAAGAGAAAGAAAAATTCCAGGAATTTCAATCATTTAGGGAAGAAAAATACCCATTATTTACAAATAGGTCTTTAGAAAATAAAAGGATGGTAGCCTGGTATGGTGGTGAACATCTACATCTAATCCTAGTGACTCAGGAGGCTGAGGCAGGAGGCTCCCAAATTCCAGGCCAGATTCAGCAACTTAGTGAGGTGCTAAGCAACTGAAAAAGACATTGACTCAAAATACAAAAGAGAGCTGGGCACAGTGGTGCACAGCTATAATCCCAGTGACTTGGGAGGCTAAAGCAGGAGGATCACACTAAGCATCTCAGTGAGACCCTGTCTCTAAGTAAAATACAAAATAGGGCTGGGGATGTGGCTGAGAGGTCAAGTGCCCCAGAGTTCAATCTCTGGTATAAATAAACAAACAAACAAATAAATAAATAAATAAAAATACAAAATAAAAAGGGCTGGAAATGTAGCTCAATGGTAAAGCACCCATGGGTTCAATCCCTAGTACCAAAATAAATAAATAAATAAATAAATAAATAAATAAATAAATAAATAAAATTAAAATGGGAAGAAACATTTCCCAATTCACTTCTATGAGGCCAGTATCAACCTGATATCAGAACACATGAAGAGCCCAGTGCGGTGGCACATGCCTATAATCCCAGCAGTTCAGGAGGCTGAGGCAGGAGGATCACTAGTTCAGAGCTGCCTCAGCAAAAGCAAGGGGCTAAGTAACTCAGTAAGGCCCTGTCTCTAAAAATATACAAAAGAGGGCTGGAGATGTGGCTCAGTGGTTGAGTGCTCCTGAGTTCAATCCCTGCTTCACATCCCCCCACACAAAAAAAGATAAAGATACCACAGGGGGAAAAAGCTATATATCAATATCACTTATGAATATTGACACAAAAATCATTTTAAAAATACTAGCAAACCAAATCCATAAACATAAAAAGGATTATATGCCATGACCAAGTGACATTTATCCCAGGAATACAATATTTGTTTAACATATGAAAATCAAAGTAATTCATCATATTAGTAAAATAAAGGACAAACCAAATGATAAACTCAATACACAGCAAAAAATATGACAAAATCCAACATCCTTTCAAGATAAAATCATTGAACAAACTAGGAATGGAAGGAAAACTACTCAATATGATAAAGGGATCTTTAAAATAAAAGCCAATGTCATTTCAATGGTGAAAGACAGAAAGCTTTCCCACTAACATAAAGAACAAGAAAGAAATGCCTGTTCCCAACATTTTTATTTAACATTGTACTAGAAAATATAGCCAGAACAATTAGCCAAGGGAAAGAAATAAAACGCATCCAAATTGGAAAGAAAGAAGTAAAACTATTCACAGATGACATAGTCTTACACACAAAATAATCAAGAATTTTAGAAAATAACTTAGAATAAACAATATCAGCAAGTTTATAAGATACAAGATCAATATATGAAAATCAGGCTAATTTTCTATATACCAGTAATGAATAATCTGAAAGTAAAATTTGAAAACAATCCCACTGCTCTGGGCCATGACACCCATCTCTAATCCCCAGCTACCAGGGAGGCTGAGGCAGGAGGATCACATGTTCAAGGACAGCCTCAGCAATTTAGCAAGGTCTTAAGCAATTTAGTGAGATCCTGTCTCA
Organism: Marmota flaviventris; assembly: GCF_047511675.1. Lineage (NCBI taxonomy): Eukaryota > Metazoa > Chordata > Mammalia > Rodentia > Sciuridae > Marmota > Marmota flaviventris. The sequence goes on along the minus strand of NC_092518.1, from coordinate 64,593,795 downwards.
AAATTTAAAAGAATAAAAAAGGGCTGGGGATGTGGCTCAGTGGTTAAGTGCCCCTGGGTTGAATCCTTGGCACCAACAAAACAAAGCAAAAACCCCACAAACAACAACAATCCCATTTATAATACTATCAAAATAAATAAAAAGCTTTGTAATAAATTTAAAAGAGAAATGTAGAATTTGCACACTGAAAACTAGAAAGCATTTTTTTGGAGTCCCAGATTTTACAAATTTATTCGTATAGGATTGAGAATTTAGATCAAATGTATGAATTTCTTTTCATATATAAAGTACTAAGGCACATTCAAAAAGAAATAACATAAACAGTCCCATAGCTATTAAAGAAAAGGAATTCATAGCTTAAAAGCTTCTAAGAATAAAACTCTAGAATCATATAATTTCACTGAAGAATTCTATCAAACTTAAAGAAGAAATAACTTCTTTCAGAAAATATAATAGGAGAAAACACTGTCCAGTTAATTTTATTAGTCTAGCATTATTCTGTCACCAAAATTAAATAAACATTATTACAAGAAAAAAGCCACATGTGGTTGGCTGGCCTGTAATCCCAGCTACTCAGGAGGCTGAAGCAGGAGGACTGAAAGTATGAGGCCAGCCTGAGCAACTTAGCAAGATCCTGACAAAATAAAAAATAAAAATGTCTGGGTTCAATCTATAGAAAATAATTCTCATGAATATAAACACAAAAACACTCTACACATTTATTGATAAATATACAATCTGTAGTAAATTATATGATATTTTAATTTACAATATATAAAAGATAATCTAGATTCTTCTCCAACTTACTAGAATAAATTGAATAAACATAATTCTTTTGTCAGTTCATCTTTTATTTACCTATTTCATTTTGATGCTCGGGGGAAGATTGAGGATCTTTGTGGTCATTATTACTCCTGAACATTTTATTTGAATATTTTTATGGCTTAATGAGTGTTTGGAACACTATCCTTCTCTAAAATAGACCATATATTATGCTAAAAGAAAATCTTAATAAATACAAAAAAAGTAGAGATACTACCCTGCGTTCTATCAGACCACGATGGAATGAAAATAGAAAACATTTTTGAAGGTAATATAAGAACATCTAAATATTTAGTCCCATCCTGTAGGCTCTATATTCACCTCACTGATTGATTCTTTTGCTGAGAAGAAGCTTTTTATTTTGAATCCATCCCATTTATTGATTCTTCATTTTATTTCTTGTACTTTATTAGTCTTGTTAAGGAAGTCAGTTTCTAAGCTGAAATGATGAAGATTTGGGCCTTCTTTTTCTTCTATTAGGTGCAGAATTGGTTTAATTTCTAGGTCCTTGATCTACTTTGAGTTGATTTTTGTGCAGGGTGAGAGATAGAGGTTTAATTTCATTTGCTGCATATCTATTTCCAGTTTTCCCAGCACCATTTGTTGAAGAGGCTATCTTCTCTCCAATGTATGTTTGTGGCACCTTTACCTAGTAATGAGATGACTGTATTTATGTGTGTTTGTCTCCGTGTCTTCTATTCTGTACCATTGGTCTAACAGTCTATTTTGGTGCCAATAGTTTGTTTTGTTACTATAGCTCTGCATTATAATTTAGTATAATTTAGGTCTGGTATTGTGATGCACCTGCTTCACTCTTTTTTGCCAGAGATTGCTTTAGCTATTCTGGGTCTCTTATTTTTCCAGATGAATTTCATGATTGCTTTTTCTATTTCTATGAGGAATGCCATTGGGATTTTGATTGGAATTGCATTAACTATGTATAATGCTTTTGGTAGTATGGTCATTTTGACAATATTAATTCTGTCTACCCAGAACAAGAGAGATCTTTCCATCTTCTAAGCTCTTCTTTCATTTCTTTCTTTAGTGTTGTGTAGTTTTCATTGTAGAGGTCTTTCACCTCTTTTGTTAGGTTGATTCCCAAATTGTAAATGGGGAAGTTTTCCTAAATTCTCTTTCAGAAGATTCATCACTAATATACAGAAATGCATTTGATTTATGGGTGTTGATTTTACATCCTGCTACTTTGCTTAATTCATTTTTTAGTTCTAGAAGTTTTCTGGTGGAGTTTTTTGGATCCTCTAAGTATAGAATCACATGGACAGCAAATAGTGATAGTTTGAGTTCTTCTTTTCCTATTCATATCCCTTTAATTCCTTTCCTCTTTCTAATTGTTCTGGCTAGAGTTTCAAGGACTTGGTTGAATAGAAGTGGAAAAAGAGGGCATTCCTGTCTTAGTCCAGTTTTTATGGCAAATGGTTTCAATTTTTCTCCATTTAGAATGATGTTGGCCTTGGGGTTAGCATAGATAGCTTTTACAATGTTGACATATGCTACTATTATCCTTAGTTTTTCTAGTGTTTTGAACATGAAGGGGTGCTGCACCACACACACACATTGGAAAGAACACTAATCTCCAGGACATATAAAGAACTCAAAAAACTTTACACCAGAAAACAAACAACCCAATCAAAAAATGGGCTCAATAAATGAGCAGACACTTCACAGAAGATATATAATCAATCAATGAATATATGGAAAAAATGTTCAACATCTCTAGCATTTAGAAAAATGCAAATCAAAATTACTCTAAGATTTCATTTCACTCCAGTCAGAATGGCAATTATCAAGAATTCGAGTAACAATAAGTGCTGGTGAGGATGTAGGGGGAAAGGTACACTGATTCATTGCTGGAGAGACTGCAAATTGGTATAGCCAATATGGAAAGCAATATGGAGATTCCTTAGAAAACTTGGAATGGAACCACCATTTGACCCAGCTCTCCCACTCCTTGGTCTATACCCAAAGGATTTAAAATCAGCATGCTAAAGTGATGCAGCCACCTCAATGTTTTAGCAGTTCAATTCACAACAACTAAACTGTGGAAACAATGTAGATGCGCTTCAATAAATGAATGGATAAAGACATTATGGTATATATATCCAATGGAATATTATTCAGCCTTAAAGAAGAATGAAATTATGGCATTTACAGGTAAATGGATGGAGTTTGAGAATATCATGCTAAGCAAAGTAAGCCAATCCCCCAAAACCAAAGGCCAAATGTTTTCTTGATAAGTGGATGCTGACCCATAATGGCGGGGGGCAGGGGGGGGCGAGGGAAGAATGGAGGAACTTTGGATTGAGCAGAGGGGAGAGAGGGGGGAGGAGGGTGTGTGGGTGGAGATGGTGGAATGAGATGGACATTATTACTCCATGTAAAACTCCACACAAATTGTGTGACTCTACATCATGTTCAGCCAGAGAAATGAAAAGTTGTGCTCCATTTGTGTAAAAAATAAAATTAATTTAAAAAGAACATATAAATAATGGAAGAGAAATCTATGTTCATGAATTGGAAAACATATTTGAGGGTAGAAGTACTATTCAAATTGATCCATAAATTCAACATGCTTTCTCTCAACATACCAACTGTTTTTTGTTTGTTTGTTTGTTTGTTTGTTTGTTTTGCAGAAAATGTCAATTTAAAATTCACATGAAAATGCAAGAGACCCAGGGCTGGTGCTGTAGCTCAGTGGCAGAGCCCTTGCCTTGCACATGTGAGGCACTGGGTTCAATCCTCAGTACCACATAAAAATAAACAAATAAATAAAACAAAGATATGTTGTCCATCTACAACCACAAACAAAATTTTAAAAATGTAAGAGACCCAGAATAGCCAAAATAATCTATATAACAAAGAACAAAGTTGATGGACATACCCTTAACCAATTTCAAAATTATCAAGCTATGGCAATCAAAAATACAGTGCTGGCATAAGGTCAGATAGACATAGATCAACTGAATAGCAATGAGAGTCCAGAAGCCAACCCACACTTGCTATTTGACAAAGTCACCAAGATGATGAATATAGGAATAAATATTCTTTTTTGAATTGTACTGGGTCAATTAGATATAAGCATTCAAAAGAATGGTTCTACACACACAAAAAAAAATAAATTAAAGTATACCTTCTATCTAAAATTGAAAGCCAAAATTATAAAACTGTTTAAAGAATCAAATACAAATCTCAATAATGTGGCATAAGCACTGATTTTTAGATATAATACCAAAATCACAAACTATAAAAGAGAAAAAAAGAATAATTAAAAGTTCAATTTCATTAATTTAAACTTTGTTGACCAAGGAACATCATGAAGAAAGTGAAAAGACAACTTACAAAAAAGGAGGAAATATGTGTTGATCATATACCTGGTATAGGACTAGTGTAACAGGACTGGGTATCCAGCTCAATTGGTAGAGTGAGTGCTTGCCTCGCATGCACAAGGCCTTGGGTTCAACCCCCAGCGCGCACGCGCACACACACACACACACACACACACACACACAAACACAAAAGAACACCTACAGCTCAATACAAAAAAGAAAACCCCATTTCTCAAAGGCACATAATCTGAACTGAAGTTTTTCAAATGAAGTTAAATAAATGGATTATTAAGGACATGAAAAGGTGCTTAAGAAGAAAGTACAAATCAAACCCAAATGAGAAATCACTTCACACCAACTAAGATGGCTATAATCAAAAAGTCAGACAATACTAAGTGTAGGTAAAAATATAGAGAAATTGAAATCTTCATACCTTTCAGGTGAGAATATAAAATGGTGCAGCAATTTTGAAAAGCAGATTTGGAATCCTTCTAAACAGTTAAATAGTCGCCATATGACCCAGCAACTTCACTCATAGGTATATACCCAAAAGCAAAAAATCCATACATACATGTTCATAACAGTCTTATTCATAATAACCCCAAAGTAGCAAAACACAAATGGTCATAAACTGATGAGTGGATACATAAAATTTGATATATTCATACAATGGAATATCATTTAGCATTATATAGAAATGAAGTATTGGTACATTGAGGAGACATGGAAACGTTCCGTTTAGTGAAAGAAACCATTTACACAGGCCATTCATATACACAGATCTCATTCATATGAAATGTCTGGAATACACAAATCTATAGTGACAGAAAGTTTGTGATTGTGTAGGGCTGCATTGAGAGGAGGGAGGGAATGTGGAGGGATTACTAATGGTTCAAAATTTGTTGGATAATATTAATAATTTCTTAAAATTAAGTCATTGTGATGGTTACACAATTCATTGAAAATACCAAAACTCATAGACTTATACACTTTAAACAGGTAAGCTTTATTGGTATATGAATTACATCTCAATAAACCTCTTCAAAAAATAAGATGAAAGAAGAACCAAACGAACTATAACATCTTTAGGGTTTTCACATTCAGGGATTTCATAACTTTAAATCTAATATATTTTATGCATGAACTGCTTTCCATCATTTACTCCCTTGCCAAATATTCTACTAGGTCCTTTAACTCAAAATGAAACGATTATTTAAAAACTCTGTTACAATCTATATCAATAATTTTTACTAAGTGCACTTGCCAAGCCTTTTTTGAGCTTTTTAATGAACAAGGCATATAGCTGAAATGCAATAATTGATATAGAGATGATTAAATCCTGGACCCTGCCTTCATGCATCTGACAGATATGAACTCAAAGAACTGTAAATCAATGCAGAAGGAAGTTCTGCTGAATATATCAGAGAAGCCTTGACAATAGGAAACATTTAAGCTTTAAAGGATGGATAAGCATTTGGTAGATGGACAAAAGGTCTCTCCAGGCTGAGAAAAACTGTGAACAAAAATACACAAAACAAAAAGGTCTATTCTTAATACAATCCCCCCAAGGACCTACACTATACAATAGCCAATCCAATTTCAGTTACAATAAATATTTGAACATAATAAATTATATTCCTTTTTAATTATTCTATAATTCATACTCCCTCTCTCTGTCCTCTGATTCCTTTGACTTGGTGAGGTTTTATTGTATTCCCACTCATACTGCTTTTTCTAATGGCTACTAAAGAGCTCAATGTTTTATGGTTTTCTGTGGGTTAATAAATTACTAAAATTTTTCTTTGAAGTCAGAAGTGGTACAGTACCTCAGGAGGTAGTCCAAAACTAAAATAAGGAAACATTGTAATCCTTTTTATGACCTCAATAAAAACATACATAATAAAAGATTTCCCTAAGGATTTTGCATTTTAAGATTTTTTAAATTATTAGACTTTACAATTTAGAGTAATTTTAGGTTTATAGAAAAATTGAATGAAAGTACAGAGTTCCCATACACTACCCCCACCCACCCAGTTTCCCTTATTATTAACATATTGCATTACTGTGCTACATTTATTGCAAGTGATGAACCAATATTGATACAGTATTGTTAGCTAAAAGTCCATAGTTTACATTAGAGTTCACTGTTTGTCTTGTACAGATTTATGATTTTGACAAATGCATAATGTCATGTTTCCACCATTAAAGTATCATGCAGAATAGTTTCACTGCCCTAATTATCCTCCATGCTGTACCCATTCAACATCCCCTTCCTCCCTCTTTTTCCCTGAATCCCTGGTAATCAAAGGTGCTTTTATTGTTTCTATAATTTTAAATTTTTCCAGAATGCCATATAGTTGGAATTGTACATTAGCAATATATTTATGGTTCCTCCATTTCTTTTCATACCTTATTTCCATAACTTACTCCTTTCTATCTTTAAATAGTATTCTAAGTATTCTATTGAATCAATTAACCATAGTCTGTTAATTCATTTACTCTTGAAGGACATCTTGGTTGCCTCCAATTTTTGGCAATCACAAAGTAAGCTAATACAAATATTTATGTATAACTTTTGTCTGAATATAAATTTGCAACTCATTTGAGTAAATGAATGAGACTGATGGATCATATGGAAAAGCTATATTAATTTTGTAAGAAACTGTGAAACTGTCTTATAAAGTGGCTGTACCATTTTGCATTTCTGCTAGCAATGAATGAGAGTTCTTATTATTCCCAGTTTAGGATTTCCTAATAAAAAAACTATTTTTAGTATTGTGTTATGTGAGCATAGATTGATAATTCTGTATCTAATTAATAAATAATAAAAAGTCAAACCAACATGTGGCTTCCAATTGTCCATGTGGCTTTCTGCTATTATTCCTGAAGATCACAATAAGAACCATATGATCATCTCGATAGATGCAGAAAAAGCATTCAACAAAGTACAGCATCCCTTTATGTTCAAAACATTAGAAAAACTAGGGATAACAGGAACTTACCCCAACATTGTAAAAGCTATCTATGCTAAGCCTCAGGCTAGCATCATTCTAAATGGAGAAAAACTGAAGGCATTCCCTCTAAAATCTGGAATAAGACAGGGATGCCCTCTCTCACCACTTCTATTCAACATAGTTCTCGAAACACTGGCCAGAGCAATTAGACAGACAAAAGAATTTAAAGGCATAAAAATAGGAAAAGAAGAACTTAAATTATCACTATTTGCAGGTGACATGATTCTATACCTAGCAGACCCAAAAGGGTCTACAAAGAAACTACTAGAGCTAATAAATGAATTCAGCAAAGTGGCAGGATATAAAACGAACACACATAAATCAAAGACATTCCTGTATATCAGTGACAAATCTTCTGAAATGGAAATGAGGACAACCACCCCATTCACAATATCCTCAAAAAAATAAAAAATAAAATACTTAGGGATCAACCTAACAAAAGAGGTGAAAGATTTATACAATGAAAACTACAGAACCCTAAAGAGAGAAATAGAAGATCTTAGAAGCTGGAAAAATATACCCTGTTCATGGATAGGCAGAACTAACATCATCAAAATGGCGATATTACCAAAAGTTCTCTATAGGTTTAATGCAATGCCAATCAAAATCCCAACGGCATTTCTTGTAGAAATAGATAAAGCAATCGTGAAATTCATATGGAAAAATAAAAGACCCAGAATAGCAAAAGCAATTCTAAGCAGGAAGAGTGAATCAGGCAGTATAGCGACATCAGACTTCAAACTATACTATAGAGCAATAGTAACAAAAACAGCATGGTACTGGTACCAAAACAGGTGGGTGGACCAATGGTACAGAATAGAGGACACAGAGACCAATCCACAAAACTACAACTATCTTATATTTGATAAAGGGACTAAAAGCATGCAATGGAGGAAGGATAGCATCTTCAACAAATGGTGCTGGGAAAACTGGAAATCCATATGCAACAAAATGAAACTGAATCCCTTTCTCTCACCATGCACAAAAGTTAACTCAAAATGGATCAAGGAGCTTGATATCAAAACAGAGACTCTGCATCTGATAGAAGAAAAATTTGGCTCCAATCTACATACTCTGGGGTCAGGCTCCAAATTCCTTAATAGGACACCCATAGCACAAGAGTTAAACACAAGAATCAACAAATGGGACTCACTCAAACTAAAAAGTTTTTTCTCAGCAAGAGAAACAATAAGAGAGGTAAATAGGGAGCCTATATCTTAGGAACAAATTTTTACTCCTCACACTTCAGATAGAGCCCTAATATCCAGAGTATATAAAGAACTCAAAAAATTAAACAATAAGAAAACAAATAACCCAATCAATAAATAGGCCAAGGACCTGAACAAACACTTCTCAGAGGAGGACACACAATCAATCAACAAGTACATGAAAAAATGCTCACCATCTCTAGCAGTCAGAGAAATGCAAATCAAAACCACCCTAAGATACCATCTCACTCCAGTAATATTGGCAGCCATTATGAAGTCAAACAACAACAAGTGCTGGTGAGGATGTGGGGAAAAGGGTACACTTGTACATTGCTGGTGGGACTGCAAATTGGGGCGGCCAATTTGGAAAGCAGTATGGAGATTCTTTGGAAAGCTAGGAATGGAACCACCATTTGACCTAGCTATTCCCCTTCTCAGACTATTCCCTAAAGACCTTAAAAGAGTGTACTATAGGGATACTGCTACATCGATGTTCATAGCAGCACAATTCACAATAGCTAGACTGTGGAACCAACCTAGATGCCCTTCAATAGATGAATGGATAAAAAAAAAAATGTGGCATCTGTACACAATGGAGTATTACGCAGCACTAAAAAATGACAAAATCATAGAATTTGAAGGGAAATGGATGACATTAGAGTAGATTATGCTAAGCGAAGCTAGCCAATCCTTAAAAAACAAATGCCAAATGTCTTCTTTGATATAAGGAGAGCAAGTAAGAACAGAGTAGGGAGTAAGAGCATGAGAAGAAGATTACCAATAAACAGGGACGAGAGGTGGGAGGGAAAGGGAGAGAGAAGGGAAATTGCATGGAAATGGAAGGAGACCCTCATCGTTATACAAAATTACATATAAGAGGAAATGAGGGGAAAGGGGGAAAAAACAAGAGAGAGAAATGGATTACAGTAGATGAGGTAGAGAGAGAAGATGGGAGGGGAGGGGAGGAGAGGGGAGGGGAGGGGAGGGGGGATAGTAGAGGATAGGAAAGGCAGCAGAATACAACATACACTAATGTGGCAGTATGTAAAAACGTGGATGTATAACCAATGTGATTCTGCAATCTGTATATGGGGTAAAAATGGGAGTTCATAACCCACTTGAATCAAATGTATGAAATATGATATGTCAAGAGCTATGTATTGTTTTGAACAACTAATAAAAAAAGAAAATTCAAAAGGTAAAAATAATAATAATAATAATTCTGTTTGAAAACTTGTTGAGCATTGCAATGCATATGGTACCCAACCAAACCCACCTCAATGGGAAAGAAGAATTTCTACAAGAATGGATATTTTGTTTAATAAAAGTGAATTTGGAAGTTTATTTTCTAATTCTGTCAAATCTTTCTCAGTGGTTTTTACACACCAATCAACTTGAATTGTAAAGTGTATAAAAACTATGCATGAACCTTCTGTAATTTGCAGAACTTCAGAGGTGATTACTCACAAATCGGTCTTCAATTGTCATTGAGTATAATCATTATTCCTTCAAGGGGCATTGGGTACATATTACTGTTACCATCAATGTTTTTCTATCTGGATGGCTTATCTTTCAAGTGAAACTGATACCTTTTTGAGGACAGAGAGCCTATTAATCATTTATTCCTACTCTATAACACCTGATAATGACACCTTTCAGTTGTAGTTAGCTCTTTTGGTTGCAAGGATAGAGAACAAATAATCACAGCTCAAATAAAAAGAGCAGGGAACAGTTAAAGATATACAGAAATCTCAAAGAAAGTAAAGGACATGAACTAATATATAGCCAGCCCTTGAAGGAACTGGTACATGCATAGAAGTGATAAGTGCTCACTTTGGAGTTACACAATATGGGTTCAAATCCCCATTTTGCTACTTACTAGCTGTTTGACATTGTGCAAGTCACTAACCCCATCTGAGCTTCAACTTCCTCAACCATTCATCAATGAGGATAATAATCAACTTATAATATATGAAGATTAAAGAAGTGAATATACATAAAGAGCTTAGAGGATTGGCTGGTACAAAATGAATATTTCATAAATATTAAATATTGATATAGCAAGTATGAAGGCAGCTCATGCATTCTCTCTCTCTATATATATAAGTGTATATATATATATGATCTTTTTTTGGTACTTGGAATTGAACCCAGAGGGCCTTCACCAATGAGCCACATCCCAAGCCTTTTTTTTAATTTTTATTTTGAGACAAGGCCTCGTTAGGTTGCTGAGGCTGGCCTCGAACTTGTGATCCTACTGCCTCAGCCTCCTGAGCCACTGGGATTACATTTGTGCACCAACATGCCTGGCTTCCATAGTCCTGATATCTCTTCTAACTATAGGTCTGTCATATTCTCTTTTTTCTGCAAACTAACATCCTATACCCTTACCCTATATTATTTTGTTCTTTCATTTTTTCAGTTCCAATGTTTTTCTTTAACTTATTGTACTTTAAATCCAAGATAATGTAGTGTAGTGGCCAAGAGTACAGACTCTGAAGCCAGAATGCATGAGTTTTCATCTCAGCTCTGCTACTTACTATCTGTTTTTCCCTAAGCAAGTCCACTTGGGCTTTCTGTGATTCTCCTTCCTCATTTGTTGAATGAGGATGATAATTACAGCATCTACCCCATAGACTGTTGTGGGGATTAAATAAGTTAATATTTTACCTGGTACATATAGCAAATGCTACATGAACATTTGCTGCCATTATCACAGCAATTCTCAAAACATCCTTTTGGCTTTTACTCCTGCTGTTAACTGCTTTGAAATTCAGTTTGTTTGGCTTAGCTCATCTTCTGTAGTCTGGGATCCAAGGGTGACAAATTGATACCAAGCCTAGGAATATAGTTCTCTTGTTTAGGTATCCATTTATGGTCATCAGTTATGACCAGAATAATGAGGTTAAAGAATAAACAAAAAACATAGTTACTAGCCTTGGTGGAACTGCAGAGGTGGGTAGTTTATATTTCCTTTTGAGTGTGAGCAGGCAAATGCTATAAATATATCTGAGACATTTGCATGTAGTTCTCAATAAATACAATTAATGCTGAGTGAGCAAGATTTCTAATTCAGATATAGATCAGATTGAGAATTTATGAGGCCCTGAGCTCTCCCTGGATATATGTTTGAAATTAAACTTTAGAACTATGGAATTTCAGAACAGGCTATGGTCTTAAAGAGATCTTTTAAGTACAACATCCTCTCTTTTCTACCATCTCTACCATATTTTATAGTTTGGAAAACTGAAGCACAGATACTGGACATTATAGCCCATATCATATTGAATTATAGAGAAACCTCAGGCTGGAATTGTTGCTGTACAAATAATTCACCATTTAATCCAAATACTTTAAAACCATTTTATCCATACCTCAACTATATTTCCCAAGTAATTTTGTTGGTCTCATATTCAAGACTTAAGCCAGTAACTCTCCTTATTTACTATACTCCTTAACTTATTTACTATACTCTTTAACTTATTGTACTTTAAATCTAAGGTAATGTAGTGTAGTGGTCAAGAGTACAGACTCTGGAGCCAGAATGCATGAGTTTCCATCTCAGATCTGCCCAAGGATTACAAGTTCAAAGTCAGCCTCAGCAACTTAGCTCCTAAGCAACTTAGTAAAGCCCTAAACAACTGAGACCTTACACTGTTCTTCATGAATCTGTCACTAAAGTCAGAAAGGCTTACTTGGTTGTTTTTTAAAATGTCTTACACATCCTGGCCTCCTTAATGATGCCCCACTTATAATGACTTCACTGCCCCTCAAACAGATTTTACCTATCCAAATCTAACTGGTTGTCAGGAATTTGTCAAAAGAAGGAAACAGTATGAATTGGCCTTATACAGAACCACTTAAGAGAGGAGGAAAAGAGACATTAAATGAAATTTGAAGTCAAAGTAAGGTCTGAAGAAGTGAAGAGTAGAGGGAAAAACATCTGGTTTGGGGGCATTATAATGGGCAAAATTGTGGGAGTAGAAACAAGGATGCTTGAGGGATGAGTAAACTAGTGAGAAAAACAGAAGTCTAAATTAAATAAATGTATTAATTATGTACACCTTGACTCCCTCCACAAACTGTCTGAGGCAGGACAGAACATTATTAATAGAGAAGAAATCATGGATCTGAGCAATATTTGAAGGGTGGACCAATGGAAATCATCATTTAAGATTTTAAGCCTAGAAGTATAATGATAATATCTTTGCTTTAGAAAGATTGCTATGGCAGCAGTGTGAAGAATGCAATGGTAGGAATCAGGGTGAACAGTTAGGAGACGATTATAGTGAACCAGGCATGAGTTGACAAGGGAGGATCTAGTCTTGTCTAGAATATTAAGAAATATGAGGAAGAGGAAATGTGAGAAAGTGACAGGGAAACTTGGAGAATAAGGTATCATTGATGGAAACAAAGAAGTTTCAAAACAGACAATCTGGGAGTGATATGATAAAACTCATGAAGGGTGTTTGTGTGTGTGTGTGTGTGTGTGTATGTTTGTGTGTGTGATTTTTCATAAGACACACTTCATAAATTCTAACTTCAAAAGAGACTTGTGGAAGGAGTTTAGGAACCTCTTTAGGAAGAAGGGAGGAAGGGGTAGGAGAGGTAGTTTACCATCTTTCGAGATACAAAAATAGAGCATGCCATTTTTCACAATCAAAAAAAGCACTGTTAAGATTTAGGTGACAATAGAATCTGAAAATGAAAATTTCTTGGTGACCTTTGAGAAACTGAATTGGAGCTCAGGTGAAAAAGGTTAGGACTGGAGATATATATTTGAGAGTTATTTATTCAGTGGTGATAATTGAAGTCTTGAGGCTTTACCAAGGGAAAAGCACAATGGATCAAGATTGAGTTCAGGGAATTATCAGAAGGTAAGGAGCAAGGAAGGAAAAGATCAAGGAGTCAATAGAAAAATTAAGGAGCACACTATGATTCCAAATCCCTCCAATACCTGGGGGTGGGTAAGGAGAGAATGTACAGTATTTGATAAATGCTGATGAAAACTTCTGTTTGGGGGCTGAGGTTGTGGCTCAGTGGTAGAGCACTTGGCTTATATGTGTGAGGCACTGGGTTCGATTCTCAGCACTGCATATAAATAAATGAATAAAATAAAGGTCCATCAACAACTAAAAATACATATATTTGAAAAAAAGCTGTTTTGCTTGAGTTTAGATACCAGTTGTGACCATTAGGAGCTCATTGATGACTTAAAAAAAAAAAAAAAACCTAATTCTAGGAAACCACAGGAATAAAATATGCAGTATATCTACAAGTTTTCCAAAGAAAAGAACCAGGAAAGGCAACTCTAGAAGAATGATAGAACGAAATAAACGCTCTCCCTCCCACCCCCCAAAAATGGTGAAGCCTCTTAAAGTCTCCATCAATTAGCACTGCATCTCTTGCAAAAATTCGAATTATTTTCACTTTAAAATTATTTATATTCTGCAAACATCTCAGCTTATTGTAATATATTTGAAATGCTTCATGGTCTAATTAAAAAAAGAAAATGCCAATTTGCTATATTACAATAAGTTAAGTGAAAATAATATTACGTATGCTGACATAATTAAGGAATTTGCAGTAAATTGTATATAAGTGGTATATTAGACAACTATATAATAGCATGCATCATGGAGGGGACACCATGTATGTATAAGTACATGTATGTATAAGTACTCTCAAAGTACAAATTGTTCACTAAATGCAAATTTTACCTCTTTCATAAATCCTTCACTAATCACACCAATCTGTATTTTCACAATAGCAAAATTGACATCATTCCTTTTCATTTGGCTTTTACATTGATTGTCTAATCATAACCTTCTGAACTTTTAACCATTCTTTAAATGTTGCTGTTGAGCTTTCATCCATTTATCCTGTCTGCCCCCACACTCCACACATTAATTTGTAAGGCTCTAAGACAGGAAGCCTTATTTTAATAACCTTTGTATCCTTCAAATATTTAGCATAGCATGGCACCAAGGCACATATCTATAATCTCAGTGGCTCAAGAGACTGAGGCAAGGAGGATCATGAATTCACAGCCAGCCTCAGCAACCAAGCAAGGCCCTAAGCAACTTAGTGAGACCCTGCCTCAACAAAAATAAATAAATAAATAAATAAAAATGGGTGGGGATGTGGTTCAGTGATTTAATGCTCCTGGGTCAGATCCTTGCATAAATATTGCACTTAGTAGGAACTTAATAATTATTTATTGATTTGATGGTTTAAAACACCCTGAAAATTACCATAAAAATTCCATGTATTTTCATGTTATTGACACATGTAGTGCTGTCATTTAAAGCAGCATATTAAGAGCAAACAGAGGTGATTCATAACCTTCTTGTTCTTTTTCAAAAATATTTTCAGTTGTAGACAAACACAATGCCTTTATTTTATTTTATTGATTTAGTTTTATGCAGTGCTGAGCATCAAATGTAGTACCTTACACGTGCTAAGCAAGTGCTATACCACTGAGCCACAACCCCAGCTCCTAACCTTCATGTTCTTTTATTTAACTTAGTTTTGAATCCTACCTTACTATGTAGACTTTTGCACCATTGATCTTTTAGATAGTCTCCTCTTTGTGCTTTCTGGCATCTTTTGGCCTTCAGCTATTACAATGATTTAACTCATAGCTTCTAAATATGTACCATTGGATATTCAGTGGTTAAGCACCCTAGTTCAATCCCCAGTACCAAAACAAACAATAAATAAATATGCACCATTAATTTGTTCATCTCTGGTCTGCCTGAGAACTAAATCATTTTCAATCTGCTCCACTCACATAAGCAAATTTTCTAGGTTAGTTAGAAATATATAAATAGTTAATCAAGTATTAGACTTCATGAATGTATTAGATTTCATGAGCCAAGGAAGTTTGAATTTGGAAGAATATCTACAAATCCATGCACTTATTCTGTGCCTTCTATCCCCTGTCCATATGTTCTAAAACATATCTGTTACTCTGCAAGTACCAGATCCTATTTTATTCCCTTAGTGTCCTGATCATTTGGGCTATCCACTGCTATTCCATCGTATCAGCCACTTCTGGCATCTTCTAATGTGCCCAGCTCCCTCCCTAGCTCTGCATCCATATGTACTGTTTCTTAAACCAAATCACACCCACTGCACTTGAGACTCCCACAAAGTTTATTCCTACTCAAAACATACACACACACACACACACACACACACACATCTGTTACTCTACCATAAGTGGGATTCTGAAAATCTGATGGAGGAAGGAAACAGATTATAAAGCAAATTCAGGTAGCAAGAAGAAATACAATATTAGAAAGGAAAAGATCAAGAAAGCTTTTCTTTTTCATGTTGAATATTTTCAGGCACTTGCTCCATCTTTCTATGGTATTCTCATTGTTAGGAAAGGAATCAAATAGGAGAAAATTTTATCCTTCCCTCCACCTAAGGAACAGCTTTCTTTATTCTTTTTTAATAAGTATTATAAGACTTTAAAATTTTTTTAGTTGTAGATGGACAAAATATCTTTATTTTTATGCAGTGCTGAGCATTGAACCCAGTGTCCGACGCATGCAAGGCAAGTGCTCTACCACTGAGCTACAACTCCAGCCCCGGAACAGTTTTCTAATGTAGCTTTCTCAGTCAAAAATGGAGTCAATTTTCTTCAACAATGAGAAACCTATCTCTGCTGTAATTTAACTATTCACTGGTAGTCACATCAAGGAATACTCTAGTACCAATTCTCACAACTGGTCATGGTGACTTCCACTGGTGGTTCCTATTTACTTACCAGGTCACACTCCACTCTGTATTATAGGACATAAGTATTCTTGTGAAATTACTTCTACAGTTTTTTCCTTGGATGATATATTTATGATATTCTCTGGTAGTGCATTCTTGGCTGGTCTTTTTTCCCCCTCAAATACATAGAAACCATGATTTACCAACTACAGGACCTCAGACAAATTATTTCCTTTCTCTGCGCCTCAGAGCACACATTTATAAAAATAAAATATTAGACTAGATGATGACTAAGGCATCTTCAGTTTCTACTAAATCCCATTATTTTATAAAGAATGACAAAATATGGTAGCAAGGAAAGAATAATGAATTTCTCCCCAGAATAGATTAAACTCATATTCTTGTCCTACTGTCAAGTAACCTTGGGAAGATGACATCATATCTCTCTCTACACTCAATTTGCCAATCTGTAAAATGCCTCAAAAGTGCAGTACTTTACAATATTCTTCTGAATTTCTTAGGTTTTATGTTAGCAGAAGCACTTTTGATTACTCAGGCTTTCTACAATTCCCTATATCTAATCAGAAACTAAATCTTCCTAAATATCACTTGCAATATCCCCTCATCTCACCCTGTCTCACATTTCCTGATTCACTCAGGTTATTGTTGCATTTTCTGACTACTAAAATAGCCTCTTAACTGGATACCCTAGCTCCAAGTTTAACCATCCCAAGCTCATCCCTTGTCAGAGTGACCTTTCTGAAGGCTATCTTAGAACATGGCATTGTAATGCTCAAAATCCTTCATTTGTAACCCATTGCCTTTGACAAAAGGTCCAAATTTTTCACTCCACTGATATATTTACCCTTTCCTGACTATACTTAATCATATTCCCTCTGTCAGACAATACCCTTTAGTATCCCTCTTTGCTTGTTGGATTCCATACATCCTTTACAATTCAACTCACATTCTTGCTGCTTTCACGAAGCCTTCTCTGACTTTTCAAAAAAATATAATCTTTCCCTGTGTTGTGCTCCCATAGCACTACTTTTAAGTCTCTTCAATGGTGTTCACTACACAGTGTTAGTTATCAACTTATTCATATGTGTGATATTATCTCTCACTGGGCTCTAATTTAATGGAGGACAATGTCCTCGTTTTATTCATTCCTGTTGCTACTCTGCCACTCAGCATGTCCCAGAGCAGGACATTGCAGCTCTCTATATAAGAAGCACTCACACAAAGAAATTTAAAAGTCATGGAGCTGACTCCAAACAAAGAACAGAAACAGTTAGAGTACAAGTCCTCCTACCAGACCTCTCACAGAGCAGATGAATTCTTTCTTGTAGCATTTCCAGGAGAGAAAAATCAGACATGTGAAATCTATACAAAAACCAATGACCTATATGCCGGGGGTCCTAAAATGTCAAATAGGAACTCAGGGCAAGGAGTTTTAAAAATTTACCAGACACTCAAAAAGAGAATAAACAAAAGTGGAACGTATCATTCCCCATCAAAATAAAGCAAGATGTCTCCTGACAGTTTCTCTTTGATAGGTAAAATGCAAAAGTCATGACAAACAATCTGTCAGCCCTGAAGCAAAAGTAAACCATAAGCATTCAAAAATGTAGATACTAACCAAGGACACATTGTACCAGACAGGCTTAATCACTTTACTTTGGAACAAATTAGAGTAATTATCAAATAAAGGACTTCACCAGGCATCCCTGAATTTAAGTAAAGCAGTCAACAGGCACTTTCTGGATTGTCCATGGGGACAAAATTGGCCTTAGGGCTGATTGACTGTGAGGGTCATATGCATGCTTAGAGTAATGAGAAGAAAGGATGTTCTGATAATGGTTTCAAGAAACACAGGGTCAAATAGTGGGCAGAGATTATGGCCCAATTTATTAAAAAATAAATATAAATCCTTAGGTGCACAAAAACATTTCTCTAAATCTCAATTTGGCCTATTTGTAGAAGGTTAACAACTAATAATTACATTAAAAAAACCACAGCTACCTAAGGCCAAAACTGTGGAGTTGGCAGACTTCGTATTCATTTGCTAGCAATACATTTTTATATGTCCTCCCTCTTTTTGTGCTATCACTTCTCCATAGTTCCCCAAGTGCCTTACATCTTCAAGCTGCCTCAGGATGATCCAGAATCACTTAAAGCGACCCTCTTCCTTTGCAGTCAGGGACCTGGATTTTCCTCCAACCCATCTCAACTCAAAATCGCCCTTTACTATCTTTCACTCACAGAATATCCAACCCTCAACTGTCTCCATGGATCTGATAGTATACAAGGACAGTTAGAGAACTCATAACAGTGTGAGTTATTTGTTTCTTTCAAGAATATCAGTATGCTAATACAAAATGTAAATCCCATTCCACCTTTTCCCTCCCATCCGTCTGCCCTATCTAGAATTCATCTATTTCTCCCATGCTCCCCTTCCCTACCCCACTATGAGTCTGCCTCCTTATATCAGAGAAAACATTCAGCATTTGTTTTTTTGGGGGGGGATTGGTTAACTTCACTTAGCATTATCTTCTCCAATGCCATCCATTTACCTGCAAATGTGTTAAACTTCATTATCCAAAGTACATGTATGAAGAGACGAATTGGTGTCAACATCTTTATATACAACCAGAGATACGAAAAATTGTGCTGTATACATGTAATAAGAATTGTAATTCATTCCACTGTCATTTTTAATCAATAAAAAAGTAAATAATTTTTTTAAAAATGTAAATTCCAAAGTTTGATTCCCTAATGGTGATGGATTTTTCAGGCACATTAGCAAGCTGGAAGAGTGATTTTTCCCCTTGTAAAACAGGAGAAATTAAAACCAAGACATGAATCCCCATGCTGGCTCTGCTGCTAATTGACAATGTGATTTTAAACAAGTCATTTGGTTTCCATGAAACTCAGTCTTCCTCTCTGAAAAACAGGACCATTTATCTAGATTCCTTTCAGGTATAATAATCTGTACTTACTAAATCTCAACATTCACTACTCACTCCACCTCTGCATAAGTCTGGACCTAGTTGTTACCGATCTATTGATAGAGGGAAAAGCCTATATTTTCAGTGTTTCATGTCACTGGTACCAAACATATTTTCACTCAACTCAATAGAAATAATTTCACCATAATGGACACTAAATAAAAGATTATTTGGCTAAAGTGGTATGAGATTTCATCTGTGCAATAGGGGAATAAACCTACCAAAAGGTATCTCTGAATAAGATGTTCTGTTCTAAAATGGAAGAACATTGGAATTAAGAAACTTAGGTTCAAATCCTAGGTCTGCTATTTATTTGACCTATAATTAGTTCTGGGCAAGCCTCTGAACTTCTTAAGCATCTGTTTCCCTTATTTGCAAAAGAAAGGCTAAATGTCCCTACTTTTCAAGTTGGGGGCACTGCTTCCAAGGGTTAAATAAGAAAATATATAAGCCATTTTTACCACAGAGCCTGAAAAATAATATGAGTTCAATTCACAATATTTGGATCTAAACTGGAAACAGAATTACTCAAACATTCATCCAAAAAACTGCTGCAAACTGAATGTGTATAAACAAACTTAATTGGATGATGTGGAATGATTGATCTGTGAGTAAAAATCCATAAGTATATATTCTTCTTATAACATTAAGAAAGAGTATATAGAAAATTTAATTATTGTGAAATCCAAAGAAATGTCATGATGACATTCATGTGTAGATTTAGTTGTTCTTATTTAGAGACAAAAGAAAAAGTGGAGAAGAGAACATTTAATTCTTCTTATGTATTAAGTCTGCTTTTCCCCCACATGTCCTAGGGGGCTGCTGCTTTTCTTATTATTTTTTATAGGTTGAACATCTCAAATCTGAAAACTCAAACTTTAACACCCTTAAACTTTTGCAATGCGTTTCAATCAAACCACCAGTACTCTAAAAATATTAAA
Organism: Marmota flaviventris; assembly: GCF_047511675.1. NCBI lineage: Eukaryota > Metazoa > Chordata > Mammalia > Rodentia > Sciuridae > Marmota > Marmota flaviventris. The sequence continues at coordinate 64,573,730 of NC_092518.1, read as the reverse complement.
TAAAGTTACCTTCAGGGGCTGGGGATGTGGCTCAAGCGGTAACGAGCTCACCTGGCATGCGCGGGGTGCTGGGTTCGATCCTCAGCACCACATAAAAATAAAGGTGTTGTGTCCACCGAAAACTGAAAAATAAATATTAAAAAATTCTCTCTCTTGGGCTAGGGATGTGGCTCAAGCGGTAGCCGCTCGCCTGGTGTGCGTGCGGCCCGGGTTTGATCCTCAGCACCACATACAAACAAAGATGTTGTGTCCGCTGAATATTAAAAAATAAATATTAAAAATTCTCTCTCTCTCTCTCTCTAAAAAAAAATTCTCTCTCTCTCTCTTTCTCTCTCTCTTTAAAAAAAAAAGTTACCTTCAGGTTATGTATATAAGGTGTTTATGAAACAAAAATGAATGTCATATTTAGACTCATGTTCCATCCTCAAACTATCTCACTATGTGTATGCAGATAATTCCACTTCTGGCACCAAGCATTTCAGACAAAGGATACTCAATTTGTATTTAACAAAATACAACTGTGGAATGCCTTCTCCAAGAAGTAAGAAAAAGCTGTATTGGAAGAATTTATAGCTAGCTAATACTTTACAATATTTTCTACATAATTTCTGGTGCTTTTAAAAAGAACCTTTAGAGGTCCTCATTAAGACACAGGAGTTTTGAATCTCCAAACCAAAATTTTATTTAGAGAGATAATAGAGTGAAGCAATAGTCATACAATTGCTTTTATTTCTCTAAGAACCTGACAATTTTTAAAACAAAACAGGAGAAATGCTTTTAATCATAAATAAATCATGCATAACTTGGTTTCATGTCAAGGAAGAATTTCATAAAATAAACAGTTTAACCACACATACGCTGAACACATTGTTATGTGTTTCTTTGTCTATATGGTGACTTTAGCTTTGCACTATATTTAGATTCTGAAAGCAAGTTCCCATCAATTTAACAAACTTTTATGTGAGTGCCTGGGCTAATGGCTAGGGATAGAGAAATGAGTGAGATATTATCTCTCCCTTTCATGAAACAGATTCTTTTTTTGGTGAAATGGATGAGCATGACTCTGCATATTCTAGGTTAGAAAACTGAATGATAACATTTGCTAGAAGAAGAAAGGCAGGAGGAGAACCAGTTAGAAGGGGAAAATGTTTGGTTTTTTTTTTTTTTTTAATTTTTTATTGTGGGTTGTTCAAAACATTACAAATTACTTGACATATCATATTCCACACTTTGATTCAAGTGGGTTATGAACTCCCACCTTCACCCCATACACAGATTGCAGAATCACATCAGTTACACATCCATTGATTTACAAATTGCCATACTAGTGTCTGTTGTGCTCCCCTGACTTTCCCATCCTCCCCCCTCCCCCCTCCCCACCTCTCCCCTCCCCTCCCCTCCTCTCTCTCTACCTCCTCCACTGTATAACCCTGAGGGTCTCCTTCCATTACCATGCAATTTCCCTTCTCTCTCCCTTTCCCTCCCACCTCTCATCCCTGTTAAATGTTAATCTTCTTCTCCTGTTCTTCGTCCCTACACTGTTCTTAGTTACTCTCCTTATATCAAAGAAGACATTTGGCATTTGTTTTTTAGGGATTGGCTAGCTTCACTTAGCATAATCTGCTCTAATACCATCCATTTCCCTGTAAATTCTATGATTTTGTCATTTTTTAATGCAGAGTAATACTCCATTGTGTATAAATGCCACATTTTTTTATCCATTCTTCTATTGAAGGGCATCTAGGTTGGTTCCACAGTCTTGCTATTGTGAACTGTGCTGCTATGAACATCGATGTAGCAGTGTCCCTGTAGCATGCTCTTTTTAGGTCTTTAGGGAATAGACCAAGAAGGGGAATAGCTGGGTCAAATGGTGGCTCCATTCCCAGCTTTCCAAGAAATCTCCATACTGCTTTCCAAAATTGGCTGCACCAATCTGCAGTCCCACCAGCAATGTACAAGTGTACCCTTTTCCCCACATCCTCGCCAGCACTTGTTGTTGTTTGACTTCCTAATGGCTGACAATCTTACTGGAGTGAGATGGTATCTTAGGGTGGTTTTGATTTGCATTTCTCTGACAGCTAGAGATGTTGAGCATTTTTTCATGTACTTGTTGATTGACTGTGTGTCCTCCTCTGAGAAGTGTCTGTTCAGGTCCTTGGCCCATTTGTTGATTGGGTTGTTTGTTTTCTTATTGTCTAATTTTTTGAGTTCTTTGTATACTCTGGATATTAGGGCTCTATCTGAAGTGTGAGGAGTAAAGATTTGTTCCCAGGGTGTAGGCTCCCTATTTACCTCTCTTATTATTTCTTTTGCTGAGAAAAAACTTTTTAGTTTGAGTAAGTCCCATTTGTTGATTCTAGTTATTAACTTTTGTGCTATGGGTGTCCTATTGAGGAATTTGGAGCCCGACCCCACCGACTGTAGATCGTAGCCAACTTTTTCTTCTATCAGACGGCGCGTCTCTGATTTGATATCAAGCTCCTTGATCCATTTTGAATTCACTTTTGTGCATGGCGAGAGAAAGGGATTCAGTTTCATTTTGTTGCATATGGATTTCCAGTTTTCCCAGCACCATTTGTTGAAGATGCTATCCTTCCTCCATTGCATGCTTTTAGACCCTTTATCAAATATAAGATAGTTGCTGATCCTCGTGCGATGGAAATCCTTCCTCCAGGTTCCGGAGCACCCCACTATTGCTGGAAATTCCTAACAAGATATCCTTTAGCCGTCCTGACTTGTCATACTCCCACACAGTGAAGCAGCACAGGGGGCAATGCACTCCCCTCGCCGCCATCTTTTCCCTTCAAATGTTTGGTTTTGAATAGGTTATATTTAACATGCCTATAGGACACCTAGTAAAAAAAAAAAATCCTAGTATGTATATGGATGGTCTGTGGATGAGGAAAAAAATTCAAGACTAGAGATACAGATTATTGAGTCATATTCATAAAGGACACAGTTGAAGACAAAGAACTGAACATGATCACACAGGGAGAGCACGTAGAAGGGAATGAGAAAAGTAACTGAGAACTATGCATTGAGCAATACTCTTAAAAGGGACAGGCAGAGTAACAGAAGCAGTAAAAAGACAATGGTAATTCCAAACAAATACCACTGATTAAACCTAAATATCTCATATTATTCTCCCCTGAAACCCCATTGAATATAATGTATTTTTTTAAGTCATAAATTCACTGATACAAAGAGAACCAGAGAGGAAATAAACAGCATAGTTTTGGAAGCTGGAAGTAAGTGGTTTTATGGTAAGTAATTTACCAGCCAGATTTAAAGTTATTGCCTCTGGAAAACAAGAAATAAGACAGGAGAGATACAGGGGGACAGCTAATTTTTACAACTCCTCTATAACAAGCCTAGCAGAAACCTAGAAGCCAACATCCAAATAAATGTGTGCTGAGAAGTAAACTGAAGAGGAAGAATCACAGACATCAAACATTAACTATGCCATGAAGAAGTTTAGATATAAAAGTTATGAGACAGATGTTTGAGTTATAAGGAGGAATAATAAAAGGTTTGGTGCTTGTATAAAACAGTTGATATTAGAACTCATTTGCAAGATATAAGGAAAGATGAAAAGAGTTAAAATGAGGCTCAGTGATACAGGAGGAGGACAAGGATGAATGACTACAGGGATATTAGATGGGAAAATGGGAGAAAATTGTCACCTAATAGCATTTTTTATTGAAATAGAAATGTAGGTCATCTGCTCAAAGTGAGGAGGCCAGAATTGGGGGCCTGAGAAGAGAAATGAAGGTTTGGAACAGCTGCTGTGAGAAATGGTAAAAGAAGCCAACTACGGATGAGAACAGGATTAAGGATAAGAGTTGAGGGTCCAGCTGAGGTTGGAAAGCACGCATTTGTAGTGGAGCCAATGAGCATGGATATGCAATTTTCCCCAGATGGGTCTTCAGCAGCCTGGGAACAAGAACAGGCAAAGTAGACCAATGAACTGAGCCAGGACAGAGCAGGGATTGCCAAAGCTGTGAAATGGAAGGTGAAGGAGTCAAAGGAATGGAAAATGCTTGTGAGAATTGCAAGAGTGTCATTGAAATGGGGTCCAGAATAGGGAGGAAGGGAGAAGACAGGATGTGGCTGCTAGCCTAAGAGATTAAGTAAGAGAGAAGGGAATGGAGGTCAAAATAAAAACAATTTGATCGATCACAGGCCATTCCTTGGTGTTTTAGTCAGGCTCAGGTGATGAATGGCTGTATGACCAAATCTCTGAGCACTTTTAGTAGCATAATTGTTGATTTTCCAGAAAGCAGAGTGTTAATGATGTTTAAATGAGTGTTTTCTACCATGAGTTATTTCATTGTGGTGATCTTTATTCCAGTTTTTCCCATTGTTTTAAAAGTATTTCTCTCAACTAATCTTAGCCAATTCAGCCTGGGTGGGGTAAAGGGCTGAGGCACAATGAAGGGAAGTATGTATTTAATAATCTCCCTTTGTGTATAGCCCTGTGTCTGGCTCTGCCTCAGAGACCCTTTATTGTAGGGAACACAAAAAACATTTGGAAGCTATCAATTTTCTGAGGATCTCAAAGTGCAGCCTGCCCCCAAAAGGAATCCTGGCTAATCCCCTTTCAGCCCTCCTCTAGAGGGCAGCTGCTTCCCTCATCAGTTTGGAGGCACAGTTCCTTGTCTAGATAGCTGTTCACCATTTGCAGGGTCTGATTTTAAAGCAATAGGGAAGTGGGCCATTGGGCAGGGAGCGAGTTCATCAGAGAATGCAGAAGACTTAACGACTTATCAATTCCTAACCCACCGAGGCTTCCCCCAGCCCACTAGAAGAAAACTTATTGATACCCACAAAGTTGTGGTGGATTCAGACATCAGACACATTTGCATCAGTAATAATGATCCCTGGTTGGTAAAAAGAGTAGTTGTAAAACCTTTAGCCTCCTTCTAGTTACAGGAAAATTTTCCATACTTCCTGAATATATTTCCTCATTAAATGGTTAACATAAGATAAATATTTTTGAAGGAAAATACTTCCAATAATTTTAAGATTAGTAACTGTTATAAATGGCAACCCAACCTGAATCACTAACTGCACCTCACATTTTCAGGCATTAAAGTTTATGGTCACAGAATCTATAATGTATTTATAATTCATCATATTGGTCTCCTGCTCCTTACTGTTGGAAAACAGGAACTTATTGGGACTACTCAAATGGTTATCTGTGCTACTGCACATTATTCACCAAATAACAATATCCACAGAAATTGATACTCTATCATTTTCCTCAACATAGCTGGCTCTGATTTTATGCCCAATTCCATCCCTATTGAAGCCCCATTATTAGCCCTAAATATTGTAACTTGACCATTATTTATCCAATTAGAAAATAAACTCCAATAAAGAACTTTTAAGGCAACATCCATTGTTCTTAGAACAAATGTTCAAGAACCATATAAAATAGTCATTAAAAAAACAATCAAGCCAACATAGTTTCAACTGTAACTCCTCCTCATCTTTTAAATAAAAAGAGCCAATTTTGGTAAGAATATATCACTTTTGTTGACAGAAAAATCTTTCAGAGAAAAATCTGTAACAGTAATACAGCTGTCATAGAATATGTTGGTTGGCCAGGCATTTTTAAGAATATATAATTAAAGGGACAGATATATGAGTGTAAACCTACATAAAAGTGGCAATATTTTCAGTTCTATTGGTTTAAACAAAATCAAAGTAATCTAATCCTATTTAAAATGAAAAAAGAAAAACAGAAATAAAGTGAAACGAAAAAGAAGTAATTTAGCTTACTTTGGGGCTAAATTATATTTCCTGAAAAAGCACTTTGAAGACTTAATAAAATGCTCCTTGGGAAGAGAAGACTGTACGTGCATATGACTGCAGCCTGCTAGATAGTTCTTTGCAAATTCCAATTTGTACTCATTTTTCTAACCTCACTCTCACTTTGCAGAAAAAGACTGTTCAAACTATGTTCAATGAAGCTTAAGTATACAACACTTGTTCTCCTTTATATTTGAGATGCAAGAAAAACATGTGCTTTTGCCATCCCTCAGGAAAATTCTGATTCTGGCTTTACATTATCCTGGCCCACAAAAACGGTACACAGCAACTTTCATTTCACTTTTGGCATTTATATCCTATTACTTCTTTCAGGTAAATGTTTGTGACCTTGGCATCTCTTTCCATACCAGAGCCTTTGGTTTATGGGCTTTCATTCCTCAAAGCACAGCACATGAAGAAGAAAAAGGTCTTTCAAAAGTTTGACATATACTGTTTGACCATACAGAGGCCCATTCTAGGACACGGACATTTAAAGAAATCCTCTCTTACCATAAACCAGAAAGTGCTGGGGGATAGGGGTGGGTGGGAGAATCTCCCCAGCTGCAATTTTATAACAGTAAAGAAAGACAGCAGTCACTTTTAGATGCATATGTGCATGTCACAGATTTTAGTCAAGCTGACTTGGCAGCTCAAATTATTAAACAATTCTAATATGTTAAGAGGATTACAAGGCTACTATATTTCAAAATGTTTATACATTAGTTTTGCAGGAAAAAAGAACAGCTTCATCTAATGGAACAAGGACATTTACTGAAAAAGAAGCCAAGAAGTCTGTTTTTCAAGAATATTTGCAATAGGAAAAAGTACCCAAAAGACAGCCCTTTTTGTAGAAAGGCTGGAAACCTTTTCTGGGTGATTTAATATGCTCTCCAGTGAACCATGGCCAATTTATGATTAAAAACAGAAATAAAAACTGAAATAAAACTGCAAAGTGTCCTTTTGGTAAGGTTTTCTTTTTCAGAAATCTATAATAGGTCTGATTTATGTCTTATCCAGATCCAATGTGCTGGTAAGTCACTGAAATTGCCTTTAAAGAAGCAATTTATTAAGGACTCAAGTCCTAAATATAAGAACACAGTAAACTAGAATTCAAAATAACTGCCAGTCCAGCGGGTAGCAGGCCATTTCAATACCTTGAAAGTGGAGAAACCAGTGTATCTAACAATGGGCAACTTGTTGATTAGGCCAAGTAAGTTCTCATGTATGTGATATGATTTGGAGAACCTTAGAAAGACTACACTTACCTAAAATATTTCTCCAGAAGCCTTCTTTGTTGGTTAAAATTTCTACAATGACAGTCACTCTTTGGGATAAGATACTTTTACAATAAGTATACTGTTCCTTGAACTTAATACACAAATAGCCATCACAAATTAATGTGGCTTTATTATCTATTACCTAGTATAAAGAAATGTTTTGATAATGATGGGGGAAGACTGATGATGTGTGTGTACAATAAAACAGTGGATAAGTGGAAGAGCTGAGTTTGTTGTTGGGTCCTACTTGGAGGAGAAGCCTAAGTGCTAAGGACATGGGAGCTAGACAGACTAAAAGGAAAGGCGGAACACCATAAACATGATGATGTATTGGAAAGATCACTGACTTTAGAGTCAAAACACAGTTCTAGTCCCTTTACTATAAATATACAGTGACTTTAGTTAAATCCTTCCACATTCCTAGATTCAAATTTCTCCCATCTATCAGCAGAGGATAGGGTAGATGGAAAAGTCATCTCTGAAGTCCTATTCAAATGCTCTCCTAAGTGGCACGGGTATAGGCAGGACACAGCTAAGGACCAACACTCTTTTTTTTTTTTTTTAATTTTTTATTGTGGGTTGTTCAAAACATTACAAATTTATTGACATATCAGATTCCACACTTTGATTCAAGTGGGTTATGAACTCCCACCTTCACCCCATACACAGATTGCAGAATCACATCAGTTACACATCCATTGATTTACAAATTGCCATACTAGTGTCTGTTGTGCTCCGCTGCCTTTCCCATCCTCCACCCTCCCCCCTCCCCACCTCTCCCCTCCCCTCCCCTCCTCTCTCTCTACCCCCTCCACTGTATAACCCTGAGGGTCTCCTTCCATTACCATGCAATTTCCCTTCTCTCTCCCATTCCCTCCCACCTCTCATCCCTGTTAAATGTTAATCTTCTTCTCCTGCTCTTCGTCCCTACTCTGTTCTTAGTTACTCTCCTTATATCAAAGAAGACATTTGGCATTTGTTTTTTAGGGATTGGCTAGCTTCACTTAGCATAATCTGCTCTAATGCCATCCATTTCCCTGTAAATTCTATGATTTTGTCATTTTTTAATGCAGAGTAATACTCCATTGTGTATAAATGCCACATTTTTTTTATCCATTCATCCATTGAAGGGCATCTAGGTTGGTTCCACAGTCTTGCTATTGTGAACTGTGCTGCTATGAACATCGATGTAGCAGTGTCCCTGTAGCATGCTCTTTTTAGGTCTTTAGGGAATAGACCAAGAAGGGGAATAGCTGGGTCAAATGGTGGCTCCATTCCCAGCTTTCCAAGAAATCTCCATACTGCTTTCCAAATTGGCTGCACCAATCTGCAGTCCCACCAGCAATGCACAAGTGTACCCTTTTCCCCACATCCTCGCCAGCACTTGTTGTTGTTTGACTTCCTAATGGCTGCCAATCTTACTGGAGTGAGATGGTATCTTAGGGTGGTTTTGATTTGCATTTCTCTGACAGCTAGAGATGTTGAGCATTTTTTCATGTACTTGTTGATTGACTGTATGTCCTCCTCTGAGAAGTGTCTGTTCAGGTCCTTGGCCCATTTGTTGATTGGGTTGTTTGTTCTCTTATTGTCTAATTTTTGGAGTTCTTTGTATACTCTGGATATTAGGGCTCTATCTGAAGTGTGAGGAGTAAAGATTTGTTCCCAGGGTGTAGGCTCCCTATTTACCTCTCTTATTGTTTCTTTTGCTGAGAAAAAACTTTTTAGTTTGAGTAAGTCCCATTTGTTGATTCTAGTTATTAACTCTTGTGCTATGGGTGTCCTATTGAGGAATTTGGAGCCCGACCCCACCGAATGTAAATCGTAGCCAACTTTTTCTTCTATCATACGGCGTGTCTCTGATTTGATATCAAGCTCCTTGATCCATTTTGAGTAACTTTTGTGCATGGCGAGAGAAAGGGATTCAGTTTCATTTTGTTGCATATGGATTTCCAGTTTTCCCAGCACCATTTGTTGAAGATGCTATCCTTCCTCCATTTCATGCTTTTAGCCCCTTTATCAAATATAAGATAGTTGTAGTTTTGTGGATTGGTTTCTGTGTGCTCTATTCTGTACCATTGGTCCCCCCGCCTGTTTTGGTACCAGTACCATGCTGTTTTTGTTACTATTGCTCTGTAGTATAGTTTAAAGTCTGGTATCGCTATACCGCCTGATTCACACTTCCTGCTTAGCATTGTTTTTGCTATTCTGGGTCTTTTATTTTTCCATATGAATTTCATGATAGCTTTCTCTATTTCTACAAGAAATGCCGTTGGGATTTTGATTGGCATTGCATTAAACCTATAGAGAACTATTGGTAATATCGCCATTTTGATGATGTTAGTTCTGCCTATCCATGAACAGGGTATATTTTTCCATCTTCTAAGATCTTCTTCTATTTCTCTCTTTAGGGTTCTGTAGTTTTCATTGTATAAGTCTTTCACCTCTTTTGTTAGGTTGATTCCCAAGTATTTTATTTTTTTTGAAGATATTTTGAATGGAGTGGTTGTCCTCATTTCCATTTCAGAGGATTTGTCGCTGATATACAGGAATGCCTTTGATTTATGCGTGTTGATTTTATATCCTGCCACTTTGCTGAATTCATTTATTAGCTCTAATAGTTTCTTTGTAGAGCCTTTTGGGTCTGCTAGGTATAGAATCATATCATCTGCAAATAGTGATAATTTAAGTTCTTCTTTTCCTATTTTTATGCCTTTAATTTCTTTCGTCTGTCTAATTGCTCTGGCCAGTGTTTCGAGAACTATGTTGAACAGAAGTGGAGAGAGAGGGCATCCCTGTCTTGTTCCAGATTTTAGAGGGAATGCCTTCAGTTTTTCTCCATTCAGAATGATGCTAGCCTGAGGCTTAGCATAGATTGCTTTTACAATATTGAGGTATGTTCCTGTTATCCCTAGATTTTCTAGAGTTTTGAACATAAAGGGATGCTGTACTTTGTCAAATGCTTTTTCCGCATCTATCGAGATGATCATATGGTTCTTATTTTTAAGTCTATTGATGTGGTGAATAACATTTATTGATTTCCGTATATTGAACCAGCCTTGCATCCCAGGGATGAATCCTACTTGATCATGGTGTACAATTTTTTTGATATGTTTTTGTATCCGATTCGCCAGAATTTTATTGAGGATTTTTGCATCTAGGTTCATTAGAGATATTGGTCTGTAGTTTTCTTTCTTTGAAGTGTCTTTGTCTGGTTTAGGTATCAGGGTGATGTTGGCCTCATAGAATGAATTTGGAAGTTCTCCCTCTTTTTCTATTTCCTGAAGTAGCTTGAAAAGTATTGGTATTAGTTCTTCTTTAAAGGTTTTGTAAAATTCTGCTGTATACCCATCCGGACCTGGGCTTTTCTTAGTTGGTAGTCTTGTGATGGTTTCTTCTATTTCCTCAATTGATATTGGTCTGTTTAGGTTTTCTATATCCTCCTGACACAATCTGGGCAGATCATATGACTTAAGAAATTTATCTATGCCTTCACTATCTTCTAATTTATTGGAGTATAAGGATTCAAAATAGTTTTTGATTATCTTCTGTATTTCTGAAGTGTCTGTTGTGATATTGCCTTTTTCATCCCGTATGCTAGTAATTTGAGTTCTCTCTCTTCTTCTCTTCGCTAGCATCGCTAAGGGTCTGTCGATTTTGTTTATTTTTTCAAAGAACCAACTTTTAGTTTTGTCAATTTTTTCAATTGTTTCTTTTGTTTCGATTTCATTAATTTCAGCTCTGATTTTAATTATTTCTTGCCTTCTACTTCTTTTGCTGTTGTTTTGCTCTTCTTTTTCTAGGATTTTGAGATGAAGTATGAGATCATTTATTTGTTGGTTTTTTCTTTTTTTAAGGAATGAACTCCAAGCAATGAATTTTCCTCTTAGAACTGCTTTCAATGTGTCCCATAGATTCCGATATGTTGTGTCTGTGTTTTCATTTATCTCTAAGAATTTTTTAATTTCCTCCTTGATGTCTTCTATAACCCATTGATCATTCAGTAACCTATTGTTCATTCTCCAAGTGATGTATGCTTTTTCCTTCCTTCTTTTATCGTTGATTTTCAGTTTCATTCCATTATGATCAGATAAGATGCATGGTATTATCTCTACTCCTTTATATTGTCTAAGAGTTGCCCTGTGACATAATATATGATCTATTTTTGAGAAGGATCCATGTGCTGCTGAGAAAAAAGTGTAACTGCTTGATGTTGGGTGGTATACTCTATATATGTCAATTAGGTCTAGGTTATTAATAGTGTTATTGAGTTCTATAGTTTCCTTATTCAACTTTTGTTTGGAAGATCTGCCCAGTGGCAAGAGAGGTGTGTTGAAGTCTCCCATGATTATGGTATGGTGGTCTATTAGACTCTTGAACTTGAGAAGAGTTTGTTTGACGAACATAGCTGCACCATTGTTTGGGGCATAAATATTTATGATTGTTATGTCTTGTTGGTGTATGGTTCCCCTAAGCAGTATGTAGTGTCCCTCTTTATCCCTTTTGATTAACTTTGGCTTGAAATCTATTTTATTTGATATGAGTATGGACACTCCTGCTTGTTTCCGAAGTCCATATGAGTGATATGATTTTTCCCAACCTTTCACCTTCAGCCTATGTATGTCTTTTCCTATCAAATGCGTCTCCTGTAGGCAGCATATTGTTGGGTCTTGTTTTGTGATCCATTCTACTAGCCTGTGTCTCTTAATTGGTGAGTTTAAGCCATTAACATTTAGGGTTATTATTGAGATATGGGTTGTTCTTCCAGCCATATTTGTTTATTTCTGTTACTAAACATGGTTTGTTTTCCTCTTTGATTATTTCCCCCCCACCTTTACTGTCCTACCTCCCACTGTTGGTTTTCATTGTTATTTTCCATTTCCTCTTCCTGTAATGCTTTGGCGAGGATGTTTTGAAGAGATTGTTTTCTAGCTGCGAATTCTTTAAACTTTTGTTTATCGTGGAAGGTTTTAATTTCATCCTCCATCCTGAAGCTTAATTTCGCTGGATACACAATTCTTGGTTGGAACCCATTTTCTTTCAGTGTTTGAAATATGTTATTCCAGGATCTTCTAGCTTTCAGAGTCTGTGTTGAAAGATCAGCTGTTATCCTGATTGGCTTACCCCTAAATGTAATCTGCTTCCTTTCTCTTGTAGCTTTTAAAATTCTCTCCTTATTCTGTATGTTGGGCATCTTCATTATAATGTGTCTAGGTGTGGATCTCTTATGATTTTGCACATTCGGCGTCCTGTAGGCTTCTAGGATTTGGGATTCTGTCTCATTCTTCAAGTCTGGGAAGTTTTCTTGTATTATTTATTTGAATAGACTGCTCATTCCTTTGGTTTGGAGCTCTGTACCTTCCTGTATCCCAATGACTCTTAAGTTTGGTCTCTTTATGTTATCCCATATTTCTTGGATGTTCTGCTCATGGTTTCTTAACAGTCTTGCTGAGCTGTCTATGTTCTTTTCCAGTTGAAATACTTTGTCTTCATTGTCTGATATTCTATCTTCTAAGTGTTCTACTCTGCTGGTAGTATTCTCCATTGAGTTTTTAAGTTGGTTTATTGCTTCCTGCATTTCTAGGATTTCTGATTGTTTGTTTTTTATAACCTCTATCTCCCTGTATAGTTGATCCTTTGCTTCCTGGATTTGTTTGCGTAATTCATTGTCGAAGTGATCTTTCATTGTCTGATTTTGCTGTTTAATGTCTTCCTTAATACTCCACATCATCTGAAGCATGTATATCCTGAATTCTTTATCTGACATTCCATCTGCTGCAGCTGTTACCTCTTCTAAAGTTGCGTTGACCTGCATTGCTTGTGGTCCTTTCTTTCCTTGTCTTTTCATACTGCTTGCGTATCTTTCCTGCAGGTGCGGGCGGCGGCTCTGCTCTCTCCTTATTCCAATTGGGGTGTCGTGGCTACCACGTCGGCAGGTCACTGGGCCTGTTCTGGGAGCTGGCGGCGGCTCTGTTCTGCCCCTACTCCAATTGGGGTGACGAGTGTACCACGCCGGCAGGCCACCGGGCCTGATCCGCCGGTCGGTTGCAGGTTTGCCTACCCTGCAGGCACGGGCGGCGGCTCTACTCTGCCCCTACTCCAAATGGGGTGACGTGTCTCTCGTACCGGCAGGCCACTGGGCCTGTCCCGCTGGTCGGTCGCAGATCTGCCCACCTTTCGGGCACGGGTGGAGGCTCTGCTCTGCCCCTACTCCAATTGGGGTTTCGTGACTACCCCGCCTGCAGGACGCTGGGCCTGTTCCTGGCACTGGCGGCGACTCTGCTCTGCCACTACTCCAATTAGGGTGGTGTTTGTACCACGCCGGCAGGCTCCTGGGCCTGATCCGCCGGTCTGTTGTAGGTCTGCCTACCTTGGAGGCGCGGGCGGTGGATCTGCCCTGCCCCTCCTACCACGCCTGCGGACGCCTGGGCCTGATCTGCAGGTTGATCACTGGTCTGCTCACCCTGCGGGCACGGGTGGCGGTTCCGCTCCGCCCCCACTCCAATTGGGGTCACGTGACCACCACACCGGCAGGGCCTGATCCGGGCGTGGGAGAAGGATCTGCTCTGCCCCTACTCCAGTTGGGGTGACGTGTGTTCCACACTGGCAGGCCACTGGGCCTGACCCGCCAGGCTGTCACAGGTCTGTTTACCTTGCAAGCGCGAACGGCGGCTCTGCCCTGCCCCTCCTACCACGCCCATGTACCACTGGGTCGCGGGTCTGCCCACCTTGCGGGTGCGGGTGGCGGCTCCGCTCCGCCCCCTCTCCAATTGGGGTCACGCGGTCACCACGCTTGCGAGCCGCTGGGCCTGCTCCGGGCGCTGGCGGCGGCCCGGCTCCTCCCCTCTGGCTCGACGACAAATTGAGGAGACTTGGGTGACTGTGCCTCACCCCCCCTACCAGGAGACCAACTGTTTCTGTCACCGCTGGTATTGATGAAGTTCTCTCCTCCGCCGCTTTCTGATGACATCAGATCTCTGCCATGTTGGTATCCTATGCGAATGGCAGCATTTCGTTCCCCTTGCCGGGCAACCAAAGCAACGGGTGAGTCCTGACCGGCCCTCAGCAGGACCCGGACCGAGAAGCAGTTTCCGCGGGCTCCTAGCCCCGGGCCAGGGAAATTCTGGGAGCCGGAACTCGGCCGCTCCGTGCTCGGTGTAAGCTCCTATAAGTGTAAGCTCCAAGAAGCAGTCCCCGCTGGCTCAGTTCCGGGAGCCGGAATTCGGCTGCTTAGTGCTTGGTGTATGCTCTGATAGGAGCAGGGTCCAAGAAGCAGCCTCCGCAGGCTCCGCAGCCCTGGGCCAGGGTGGTTCCGGGGCGGTTCCGGGAGCCGGAACTCGGCCGCCCCGCGCTTGGTGTTCGCTCCGATAAGATCAGGTTCTAAGAAGCACCCAGGCGTTGAACCCTAGCAATCTGTCTGCAAGCCGCAGGCGAATTGCAGCCTGAAATTACCTGTTCTATGGCTGAATGAGCTGCGGTCAGTTGAAAACAGGGATGGTGATGTCAGTTTACCAACATGGTGGCTGCTGGCCTCCTCTGTGGTCTGACCAGTGTGGAGAACCGAGATGGACCACTTCCTTCCCCCGTCTCGAACCCAGAATTCAGCCCTGAGTACGGTGCTTGTGCGGCTGGCAGAAACTGCAGCGATGTAACCCTGCGTCGCTATCCCAGCGCGCGCTGCAGACTCTAGCCGCGGGGCGATTTGCTGAATAAGCAGTGTTACCCTCCGTGCGACAAACCTCTCGCGTTTGAGTCCCCGTAGCCGATCCTCGTGCGATGGAAATCCTTCCTCCAGGTTCCGGAGCACCCCACTATTGCTGGAAAATCCTAACAAGATATCCTTTAGCCGTCCTGACTTGTCATACTCCCACACAGTGAAGCAGCACATGGGGGCAATGCACTCCCCTCCCCGCCATCTTCCTTCTCCAGGACCAACACTCTTCTTGGACCATTTTCCCAATACCAGTCTTAACCCCTGTGCCCCCAAATAACTTTCTATGAAGATACCATGGAAACAGTATAAAGCAAAGTGGATTTCCTTTTAAAAGAACTCATTCCAATTATAACATTCCCTATCAAAGAAGTCATTCTTTTTTTTTTCTCTTTGCTCCTTCTACTCTGTCATTCTTTTGATTTCTGAAACCAGCTAGCTGCCTATTCACAACTTCTATGCCAGTTTTCTTCATCTGACACATGTCCATGACATGTATTTTTTTCTATCTTCATTTAACCACATTCCATTTACTGACGACCTAATGCATTCCAAACCAAATTCCCCTTTTATTTTTCTAGCTGGCTTTTCAAATATGTGTTATAACAAAACAATAAAAACATGGAAGCAATCATCAATTGAAAGATAAGAAACATTTAGTACAGTTTCTCTTTTTGCCAGTATGGAAATGCTTTCTATGATTAGCCTTCAAGAATATTGCACAATCCATGGTGAAATGCCCTAAGTGATGCTGTCACATTCCATTAGAGA
The DNA here is from genome assembly GCF_047511675.1 of Marmota flaviventris. Lineage (NCBI taxonomy): Eukaryota > Metazoa > Chordata > Mammalia > Rodentia > Sciuridae > Marmota > Marmota flaviventris. The sequence goes on along the minus strand of NC_092518.1, from coordinate 64,558,160 downwards.
CCATGTCTTAGTCTAAAAGATTACACTGTCAAGAAATATTAAACCCAAACACCCCTCAAACTTTTACCCCCATGCTTTCTCATAAAACATTAGGCAACAGTGAAAAATAAGTAATCTACACCACCACCACCACTACCACCACCACCTTTTTTTCAAAAATGTCCACAGTTCCAAGTCAAAACACCACAGAGATTCCACTTTTTTTGGTCTGTACTCTTTCAGCTTCTTCACCTAGTCTTATTTTGTAAACAGTACTATTTAACTTTGCTCTGACCTCTTTTATTTCAAATTAAAATCATTTATAGGTCCATCCACTGTCATTGGCTGGTGACTAGTTCCTTTTGATAATTATAGTTTGGTTTCAGCAAAGGTGTTCCCTCAGTCTGAATTGCTAACTAGTATATTCTACTTGCCCACATTGCATAAGAAAGGCATCCACTGCTCTCTTTATCAAAATAGAGACCTGGTGCTCAGGTAAGACCCATCTTTATAATGAACTCAAAAAACTTAACATCAAAAAAACAAACAACCCAATTAGTAAATGGGCTAAGGAGCTGAAAAGTCACTTCTCAGAAGAAGATATACATTCAATCCACAAATATATGAAAAACATGTTCAATATCTCTAGTATTTAGAGAAATGCAAATCAAAACTACTCTAAGATTTCAACTCACACCAGTCAGAATGGCAGCTATCAAGAATACAGACAACAATAAATGTTGGTGAGGATGTGGGAGAAAAGGCACACTCATACGTTGCTGGTGGGACTGCAAATTGGTGCAACCAATCTGGAAAGCAGTATGGAGATTCTTTAGAAAACTTGAATGGAACCACCATTTGACCCAGCTATCCCACTCCTCAGTCTATAGCCAAAATGCTTAAAATCAGCATACTATAGTAATGCAGCCACATCAATGTTCATAACAGCACAATTCACAATAGCTAAATTGTGGAAGCAACCTAGATGCCCTTCAAAAGATGAATGGATAAAGAAGCTGTGGTATATGTACACAATGGAATACTACCCTGCATTAAAAAAAGAATAAAATTATGGCATTTGCAGATAAATGGATGGAGTTGGAGAATATCATGCTAAGTGAAGTAAGCCAATCACAATAAACCAAAGGTCGAATGTTCTCTCTGATAAGTGGATGCTAATCCATAAGGGTGGAGGACATGGGAAAAAATGGAGGAACTCTGATTAAGCAAAGGAGATGGAGAGGTGGGGAGGGTGCAGGAAAGATGCGAGCAAGAAAAATGGTGGAATGAGATGGACATCATTACCCTAGGTACATGTATGACTGCACATATGGTGCAACGCTACATTGTGTACAACCAGAGAAATGAAAGGTTTTGCTACAATTGTGTACAGTGAATCAAAATGCATTCTGCTGTCATATAAACCTAATTAAAATTAATAAATAAATTAAAAAATCATTCCAACCTTGAAATCTTATTGTCCATTTAACACAGTGGCAACTTTGGCCTATTGAAATCTTGATTCAAATTACTCATTTTTTTTGTGGTTCCATCTGTATAACAAACTGGAAATTTGTTTGGGAAGTATTATTTTTGTGAAGTAAAAACATGTTTAAATGTCATCTTCTAGTAAGCTTAGACTTCATGAGAAAATCATTCATCAAGGAATTTGGCTGTTTGATTCAATGACTCTCCTGGCATATTGTGGAATAATAAACTTAGAATAAGAAAAATAGGGGAGGTTTGGGGTTCACCAAGGGTTCAAGGGATCATAAAAATACATACCAGCTATATACAGATCATTGTGAGATGTATAATGATACATAAGCATGCTTTCTGCCTTCATGGTACTTAAGAAAGATAATCACAGAAATCATAGTCTGAATATGGTAAATATCATTAAAAAGGCACAAATAAATTGCTAAAAGGATTCAGTAAACTGAAATTACTTCCATCTATAGGATTATACAATAACTGACTCAAGTAACAACAAATTAAATATGTATTGACTGGATAAATAAATGGGTATGAATGAATTATGTAGGTAAAGGATAGGGCAGCTGCATGAGCTAGCAGGACCTTGAAGATGATGAAGTATTCAGATGTACAAAGATGGAAATGGTACTTTCTAAAGAAAGGGCATTGCACAAGCAAAGTTGAGAAAACCTAGTACATAAACATGAAGTTGGCCAGGCACGGTGGCATACGCCTGTAATCCCAGAGGCTCAGAAGGCTGAGACACGAGAATAGCCAGTTCAAAGCCAGCCTCAGCAATGGGAGGCACTAAGCCACTCAGTGAGATCCTGTCTTTAAATAAAATACAAAATAGGGCTGGGGATGTGGCTCAGTGGTCAAGTGCCCCTGAGTTCAATCCCCAGTACACCATGAATGTGTGATGCTCATTGGACTGTTTCCCTGCCCTTTCAGACCACGGAGCTGCTCATTGGGGGACCTTTTTGGCTCCGCCCACGTGACCCAGCCAATCGGCCTCAAGAGCAGGAGGATTGTGGGAGGTGGAGAGAAGCTTGTGGGGGAGAGAGAGGCTTGTGGAAAGCCGGTGGTGGCAGTTGAGGCTCTGAGGGTTTTTCCTGAGAGGCTGTTTTGTTTGGCGTGTGTGGTTCTAAAAATAAAGTTAGTTTCTTTTGACAAGTGGCTCCTGATTGTGCCCAGCCAGACTGCGGCAGTCAAGTGCCCCTGAGTTCAATCCCCAGTACACCATGAAGTTGAATGATCTTGTTTGGCTAGAAGTTTCCTGAAGCAAAAGTTGGAATCATACTGTGTACAGGTTAACATGCAAGCGTAAACTCTTGAGTAAGTGTGTGTGTTTGTGTATGTTTCTTCATACCAGTTACCAGTCAACCCCTGTCTGTCCCCCTGTCTGTCTACAATGAAATCCCAGTTCTGTTGCCCCCCCCCCACCTGCATACTGGAGATTTAACCCAGAGGTGCTTAACCACTGAGGCACATCTCCAGCATTTTCATTTTGTATTTTTTTTTTTTTTTTAATTTTGAGACAGGATCTCTCTAAGTATGTTACGGCCTTACTAAGTTTCTGAGGCTAGCCTTGAACTTGCAATCCTCCTGTCTCAGCCTCCCAAGCTACTGGGATTACAGACATGCACTACTAGTCCCAGCACTTCTAATCCTGTTTATTGTTTAGAACTGGACTGCCTGCTTGTATCTTTCTCAGAAACACTTGGTCCTCACCTCCCACACTGAAGAAGAGTAGTCATCAAAAGGAAGTTCATGTCTTCATCCTCAACTCCTGTCATCTGATACATATCCCCACCTCCAAGGTGCAATATGGTGCACTGTGACCTTGATAATGGCCCTATTACAACAATCTGAAAGTGACCTTTTCTTGCTATAGCAGGCTTGAGTCCCATAATTATCCTGAAAAATGGCCATTTTACCACTCCTTTTTCTCCACATGGAATCTTTATCCTCTTCATTATGCAAGGTCAAATCATGACTTTCTACATTGATGAAAGCTAAATATACTCCAGAAAAATGCAGATTTCACCCACTCCTTCACATTCTAGGTATTTCTTAGAAATTCATATTTCTATCCTTCAGTAAATAAATCAAAGTAAGCCACACTGAATTAGAAACAGCATTAGTTTAATATGCTGTACACAAATGTACATTTATACAACAAATCAATCTTTATGTCCAGAAAATGTTTATTTTTCCTTAATTTTATCAATAGGGTGTATTCTATTATTTTAATATCTTTAAGTATTATTGGTAAAAGAAAAAGTAACTTTCTTTCTTTTCTCCCAGATCTCTCTCTCCCCCTCTCCCTCTCTCTCCTTCCTCTCTTTCTTTCTTGTAATGGAGATCAAACCCAGGGGTACTCATCACTGAGCTACATGCCTAGATCTTCGTATGCTTTTATTTTGAGACAGGGTCTTGCTAAATTTTCCAGGCTGCTCTCAAACTTTCAGTTCTCCTGCTTTAGCCTCTCAAGTAGCTGGAATTACAGGCATGCTCCCATGACTGGATTAGCACATCTTTAATATACTTTACTTAAAAAATTTGGAAATATGCATACACATGTGACACCATCCTCACATGAAGTTAATAAACATATCTATGTTAAGTGAAGTATTCTTACCACAAAATACACAGACATACAGACATACAAAGGGACATGAGGAAACTTGAAAGTCATGGGTATACATGGATACATTAATATGCTTTCAGATGTTAAAGTACATTTTTGTGGCACAATCCCACTTGGTCATGGTGTATATGTTTATATATTGTTGGATTCAGATTGCTAGAATTATGTGAAGCATTCTTTCTTCACATTAAATATGGGTATTTTCTGTAGTTTTCTTTTTTGGCATGTTTGTCTAGGAAACTTTTGAGCCTCAGTGCCTCAAGGACATGATTTTTTCATTTCTAAATTTTCCACAAGTGAGCTTTCAGTACTGTCAATTCTACTGTGTTCTACATCTCTACAATATCTCTCCAGACTTGCACGTTATGCTGAGCATGCTTCATTCTGATCATTTTAAAAATTATGTGGTTTGTAATTTGAGCTATTTCAACTGTCAAAGATGATTTAATGATATAAAAATGCAGGCTCAAACACTTGTTAATTTAGGTAAAGTTCCATATAAAAGTTAAGTAGAATGATTCTGTTCACTAGATTTTATAATCCCAAACTACCAACTCCTCATTCTGCATTTCCAATATATAAAGCATAGTGACTGTATAAAAATAAGTTACTACTTGTAAAGGATGCTGAGAAAAGGAGACATTCATTTGCAAAAATATATCCTGAAATCATCCTCTTTCACTCCATTCCACCCTTGGTTCTCCATTAGATATGAGCTTTGCCCTACACTTAGGGACATTGTGTAAATTGGGAAAACGTTGCTTCTTCCTCAATTAAAATCAAATAAAGGGGTGGAGGTGTAGCTCAGTAGGAGAGCGTTTGTCTAGCACATGTGAATCACTGGGTTTGATCCTTAGAACTACATAAAAATAAATAAATAAAATAAAAGTACTGTGTCTATCTACAACTAAATACACACATAAGTCATGAAATTATTTTTAAATCTGAAAAATATACATGGTTCCCCTATGTGGTGACAGCCCTGGATGCCTGCACAAATGCACCTGTACTTTGCTAGCTTACAAATATCCTGGATAGATGCTAGGATGCATATTCTACAAGATCTGTTCACATTTTCAGCTCCTCTCCCCAGCCTCCAGATAAGATGACCATATCAGGTTTGGAATCTTTATGGGAGTCTAGAGTGAGACTCTAAGAGTGGTAAGAGGAAAAAAGCATCCCCAGGGAACCCATCGGCAGTGCAGCAGGCACAAGTTATAGATTCACACATGTGTGCTGAGCAATAAGTTCATGCGTGCTCTCCCAGGTGTGTAAGTAACTATATATGCAACTGTGAATTTATATAGGATGGTGCTCTCCTCTACTGTTCAAGAACTTCTTTGGGAAATATGAAATCTCTGAGTCCTCTTCCTTTCTTTTCATATAACTTAGTATCTGTTCATAATGTGAAAAGTGACCCATAAAGTGTTTGGGGAGGAAACAACCTGAATATCCACACATAACTCTCTTTTCTGAATTTTTACCTGACCTTTTCACTATCGACTATATTGAGAGGAAATGTAGCCATTCCATAGCCTTTTTAAAATTAAAATTCCATTGTTATTTTTGAGTAGTAGGGGAAGTGAGGATAGGATTCTGCATTGTTCAGTCTGTTTCATGATGTTACTAACTGATGTTACTAACCCTGTACTATTTGGTAGCTGGCATGTTCCATGCCGAACTTTGGCTCCAGGCTAAACCATTTTCCTAAACATCTTCCTGCAATAATGTTTTACTTCCATCTAAATACAGTACATTCTTGGTAAGTCATTCATAATCAGAACCACGTGTTTATTTTATAAAGATAATAGTACACTTATATAAAGTAATTAATGCCTTTTCAAAACTTAAAACATGGTAGCTTCTATTTTGCAATTTTAGTGAGTTAAGTTTTGAGGCTACTGGTTCTTATTCAATGAACCCCATCTTCAAATGATGCTTTCTACAAAATGAAGCCTTCTCTCCAGGGGTTCAGCTGGTAAACTCATTTAATTTTGTGAATATTTTATAAATATACCTACAAACTCCTAATTTTATATACTTCAAAGGATAAAAACTGTTAAAACAGTTCTTAGCTTTAGAGTACTATAGTAGCTGCGGGCCTGTGCTTTGAAATGAGACATACTTGGATTTTACTTTCTGTCATGTTATGATGAAAACTGTTAGCTTTTTCTATTTCATAAGTATTATTATTATTATTATTATTATTATTATTATTATTATTATTTTGTAGTACTGGTGAGTAAAGCCAGGGGTGCTCTACCATGAGCTGTATCCCCAAACCTTTTTATTTTTATTTACTTATTTATTTTTGGTACTGGTAATTCACTGAGGGACACTCAACCACATCCCCAGCCCTATTTTTTATTTTATTTAGGGACAGGGTGTCACCTAGTTGCTTAGTGCCTCACTGTTGCTGAAACTGGCTTTGAAACTGCAATCCTCCTGCCTCAGCTTCACGAGCCACTGGGATTACAGGTGTGTACCACTGCACCCAGTCCCAGACCTTTTTACTTTTTACTTTATTTTGAGGCAGTGTCTCCCTAAATTCCTGAGCTGACCTCAAACTTGCTGCGTCAGCCTCCCAAACAGCTGGGATTATGGATATGAATTACCACATCCAGCCTACAAGTATGAAATTATTTTTTTAATAATAATGATTATTTTGAGCTACTTAAAAATCCATGAAAATTTGAATATTCTACCACTTCATCCCATAACTAAAAAAAGAAAGAAAGAAGGAAGTGAGGGAGGAAAGAAGGGGTAAAAATTACACTGTGGCACACTATATGTGCCATTGTAGGTTTACATAGGATGGTGCTATCTTATACTGTTCGAGAAATTGTTTGGGAAGTGTGGAATCAGAAGGAAAGAAAGAAAAGAAAAGAAACAAAGAAAGAGGAAGAAAGAAAAAGAGGAAGAGGAAGAAGATGGGGGGGAGAGAACAGGAGAGGTGAGGGAAAGGAAGGGAGAGAGGGAAAAGAAACTGAGAATGGTTTTATAAGTTGTTAAGCTTTCAATGGCCATGAAAATGTAAATAGGTAACAGAAAATGGGGCTCTGGGGAGAGAAATGGCATGAAAAAGAAGAAAACAATTGGTCCATGGTGGGCCATTTAGAAGAGTACTCTTGACTGGAGGTGATATTCTCAAAAAAAAGTTGCCCCACTCTGGAAAGCAGTATGGAGATTCCTCAGATTGGAATAGAACCACCATTGACCCAGTTATCCCATTCCTCAGTTTATACCAAATGGACTTAGAATCAGCATACTATAGTGATGCAGCCACATTTAGGTTTACAGAAGCTCAACTCACAATAGCTTAAACTATGGAACCAAACTAGGTGCCCTTCAACAGATGAATAGATAAAGAAAATGTAGTATATACAAAATGGAATATTACTCAGTCATAAAGAAGAATGAAATTATGATATTTGCAGGTAATTGGATGGAACTGGAGAACACTATTCTAAGCAAAATAATCCAATCCCAAATAACCAAAGGCTGAATGTTTTCTCTGATTTTCAGGTGCTAACTCACAATAAGATGGGGTAGAGAAGAATAGAAGTACTTTGGATTAGACAAAGGGTAAAGAAGGGAAGGGAGTGGGAATAGGAATAGGAAAGATAGTAGAATTAATCATACTTTACCTTCCTATATGCATATTTGAATACATGACCAAAGTAATTCCACATCATGTACAAGCAGGAGAATGAGAAGTTATAGTCCATATATGTATAATATGTCAAAATACATTCTACTGTCATGGATAATTATTAAGAACAAAGAAAAAATAAAAGAATGAGATAACATAGGAAAATAATAAATAATGCATTCACATCAAATGAAAAAAAAGAAAGCAATTAGCCCCACTCAAACAGAAGGGTAGAAGTATCACAAAAAAATAAAAAATAAAAAGTAAGGTTGCCTTTAAAGAGAAAAAAAAGAAATATACTGAGGACTTTGAACAGTAAAAGGAGGTATTAGATCTCTGAACAAATCTCACACCATTTCCCAATGCTCATTCAATTTAGAAAGAAATCAATTTGATTCACTAAGTTTCTGTAGTGACTTTTCACTTCTCATAGCACTATTATTTTAGTCTGTATTAGATTTATCTCCCTCCCAATAAGTGGTTACTTTATTTACTAGTTTTTCTTTTTGTCCCATATACAAAGAATCATCTCACTTAAAAATACCAAGCATTATGGGGAGCTGTCTGGCACCCAGATATCAATAGGAGTGAAAGGTACCTGGATGTGTTTTGAAGCTACAGGAGCTTAGAGTTCAAGAGGAATATAACATCTTTAGTGTGGCTAAAGATGCAGTTAGATATGTAACCTATAATCACATTTGCACACATGGGTCCACAGTATCAGGATGATTAAAGTGCTGATATTGTACCAAGTGATGGGATTTCAGCATGAACATTTAAAGCATACAAAGAAATGGGTCTTGTAAATCACATCTTTATAATTAAAAGAAACTTAAAGGCAATTTAAAGAAATTGTGTATTTCAAATCTTGAAATTGGACAATAAGGTATACCACTACAGGAAACTGAATAGGAGGACTGTCAAACATTTCATGGGAAGACAGTTGTGGCACATATTGGTCAATTGGTAAATGTTGTCCCATTAAAAAAGAAAAGCATCTGTGTCACGCTGTTAATCCATCAACAATTTCTGATAGTGAAATGATTACCCGGTTCCTGGTATATACATATCCTCTGAAAAGATGAAACTTAACTGAGTATCAAGGATTACAAACTTAATGAAGGACGCATCCATGGTATAGTCTCTGTTTATCATTCATAAACATGTTATTTATGCAGTGCAAAATCATCATGGAAATGTTCCTCCTTGTGTTGGTCATCTTATGTCTGTGACTAATACAAATGCAAAAAGGGGGAGGACCTTAAAAAAAGATAAACAGTTGTTTCAGAATCTTGTAATTTTTTAAATTTATTGTTACAGTGCACTGCCATAAAGTCTTGTCAAGAAAAAATGTAAAGATATCCAGAGTTTATGTAAAAAATTTTGATATTGGGTCTGGGGCTAGGTAGGGCTCAGCAGTAGCACACTCGCCTGGCATGTGTGAGGCACTGGGTTCGATTCTCTGCACCATGTAAAATAAATAAAGATTAGGGTTAATTAAAAAAAAATTTTATATTATATTAAGGTCTGAAGAAGATCCAAAGACTGTTAACCTCTTTGAATGAGTTTATTTTGCAACACAGGAGAAGCATATTTGGAGACCAAATGGCATGATACTATTGTTGTTAATAGCTGGCAATTATACATCTGTAGAAAGAATTTGCTGAGTACTGTTCTGGAATTTTCTATTCCTGCTATTCTTAGTTATAAAGGATAAAGTATGAACTTCTATAAGTAAATGTGCCTAGTAACAACTGAGAATTAGGAAGAAACTTCATCCAGTTGATGTGAGGTTAAGAACATTTGGTGTTTCCAAAACTCAATTCAAAGTGGATCAAGGACCTAAGCACTAGACTAGAGACCCTGCACCTACTAGAAGAAAAAGTAGGCCCAAATTTCCATCATGTTGGCTTAGGAATAAAATTCCTCAACAAGACTCCTGAATAGAAGAAAGGAAAATCAAGAATCAATAAATGGGATGCAGGTTGGGGCTGTGGCTCAGCAGAAGCACACTTTCCTGGTATGTGTGAGGCACGGGATTCAATTCTCAGCACTACATATAAATGAATAAAATAAAGGTTTATCAACAACTAAAATAAAATATTTTTTAAAATGGGATGGAATCAAACTAAAAAGCTGCTTCTCAGCAAAAGAAACAATCAAGAATATGAAGAGAGAGCCATTCAGAATGGGAGAAAAATCTTTGCCATGTGCACTTCAGATAGATCATTCACCTCCAGAATATATAAAGAACTCAAAAAACTTAACACCAAAAAAACTTAACACCCAAAATAACCCAATTAATAAATGGGCAAAGGAACTGAGCAGACACTTCACAGAAGAAGAAATACAATCAGTCTATAAATATATTTTTTAAAAAGTTCAAAATCTATAGTAATTAGAGAAAGGCAGATCAAAACCACACTGAGATTTCATCTCACTCCAGTCAGTAAGGCAATTATCAAGAATATAAGTAACAGGCTGGGGCTATAGCTCAGAGGCAGAGTGCTTGCCTCACACATGTGAGACACAGCACCACATAAAAATAAATAAACAGATTGTATCCATCTACAACTAAAAAAATATTTTTAAAAAACAAATACAAGTAACAATAAATATTGGTGAGGATGTGGGGGAAAAGGTACACTCATACATTTCAGGTAAGACAACAAACTGGTACAACCATCGTGGAAAGCAGTACAGAGATTCCTTAGAAAACTAGAAATAGAACCTGGTTTTTTACCACTCCTCAGTTTATATTCAAGGAGTTAAAATCAGCATACTACAGTGGCACATATCAATGTTTATAGCAATTCAATTCAGAAGAGCTAAGCTATGGAACCAACCTAGGTGCCCTTCAACAGATAAATGGATAAAGAAAATGTGGTACATATACACTCAGCAACAAAGAAGAATGAAATTATGGCATTTGCCAATAAATGGATGGAACTGGAGACTGTCATGCTCAGTGAAATAACTCAATCCCCCCAAAATAAAGGGCTGAATGTTCTTTCTGATGTGTGGATGCTTGCTCACAATGGGGGGGGGGTAGTAGGGGTGGAGGTTTACCACATTGGACAGGGTGGCATGGGGAAGCGAAGGGGATGAGAATGGGAAACACCATAGAATGAATCAATCATAATGCTCCTATGTTCATATATGAATACCTGATCAGTGTAACTTCACATCATGTACAACCACAAAAATGGGAAGTTAGGGCTGGGGTTGTGGCTCAGCAGTAAGAGCACACACCTAGCACATGCAAGGCCCTGGGTTCTATCCTTAGCACCACATAAAAATAAATAAAATAAAAGTATGTGTCCAACTACAACTAAAAAAAATGGGAAGTTATACTCCATGGATGTATGATATGTCAAAATACATTCGACTGTCATATATTAACTAAAAAGAACAAATAAAAATCTTTAAAAATTTTAAAAATGAAAATTTGGTGTTTCAAAATGAAATTGGGATATTGTCAACTATTTTAATCATGAAAATGTTGTTCTCATAGATGAATCACTTGTGACAGATAGTACCAGCCCACCTATAATAAAATTTCTCAAGGAATCTTATGTAAAAGAAACACAGTCAAGTAGCTTCACTATCAATAATTTTTTTTATATTTCATGTAAATAAACATTCCCACAAATAAAGAGCTTCTTGTCATTAATACAACATTTGATTGTGATGCAAAATATGTAGGAGCATAATGTGCTATGTGTCTTTCAGAAGGACTGCTTTCATCTGTATGGAAGATTTAAAATTCAAGGGGATGGAATGGTATGGAAATTTTGGAAATAATAATTATACAGCTTGTATTACTATAGATTGTGCTATAGATTTGGAATACTAGTTGCATGATACAAAGCTAGTATTCAAGATACAAAATCACTTAAAAAGTTATAACCTTAGTTGGTACAATGTGAAAAAATTTCCACATGCTTATGTTATACATTTATATATTTTAAAGTTTTTCTAAAGATGATACTTAAAATAATTCCCTTAATTTAATAATTATACATAAATGCTTGAGCTATCCAGGAACCTAGGTGATCCTTCCAGTTTTAGAAAAAAAATTGAGGCTATCAATAAAGAGGTGATATACATTTATTTTCAGATCACTATTTTTGACATTTTTTGAAATTTAGCAAGGGAATGATTTCATATAGTACAGCAATATGTGGTATTCTTTTTTGTACACAAATTGGCTAGTTTTTTGGGGGGAAAGTAAAAGGAGTAGGATTCATTTAATTGAGAGGAAAAGAGAGCTCCCACAGGTGAGAGGAGATCTGATAGGGGTTGCAACTTAAGTGTACTAGTCTAGAGGCTTACAGAGCTACATTGATTGATATCTATACTACTCAGGTACTGGAAAAGTATGAAGGCTTTGGCTAGTCTTGTGTACCCGGTTAGAGAACACAGGTAGTAAGTGGCTTTTAGAAAGTCTATGCTTTCAAGAGATTAGTTCAAGTCAGAATGTATGGAGCAAGTAGGAAATAAAGTTAATGTAACATTTTCTGAAAAGTATTTTAATGTTTTTATTAGTGCATTCTATTTATACATAATAGTCGTGATAATTCTGACATAATCATTCATACATGAAATATAACTTGGTTCATTTCAGTTCCCAGCATTTCATCTTTCTCTTCCCGTCTTACCCCTGCCCCTTATTCTCTTCCTCTACTCTACTAGTCTTTCTATTTGTTTATTTATTGTTTTTTTAATTGGTGCTTTATAGATATACATAAATATGGGATTCACTGTGGTTTATTCATATATGTGCATAGCATAATTAACTGATTATACCCATAGTTGTTGAACTTTTACAGAGCACACATTTAGTTGTGAACTTAGTTTCATTTCCTAACCTTAGTAAAACCTTTTACAAATTTTTAGTGCCTCATTTTTCCTGACTCATACAAAGGGTTGCTTGTATAGCTAAACCAAATAATAGGCATATAAATAAGTGCCATATTTTTCATGGTTAGTGCCATCATCTCAAACTTCCTTCAAGCTTTAAGATAGTGCTTATTAGGTATTGAATTTTTGCTGTTAATGTGTTAGTTAAATTAATTAAATTTGTTTTAATTGATATATAAAAACAACAATTGTACATATGGTGCCATGTGATCATCTCTGGTAATGACCATTCCATTCCCTGCTTCTATGAGATCAACCTTCTTGGGTTCCACATATGAGTGAGATCATGTGCTACTTGTCTTTCTGTGCCAGTTTACTTCACTTAACATAATTCTCTCTGCTTTAATTCATGATGATACAAATGAATGGATCTTGTTATGGTTAAATAATATTTCATTGTGCAAATTTACCACATTTTCTTTATTCTTACTGGAGTAAGGTGATATCTCATTATAGTTTTTTTGTATGTTTGTTTGTTTGTTTATGGTACCCAGAGGTGCTTAACCACTGAGCCATATCCCCAACACTTTTTTTTTTTATATTTTCTTTATAGCTGAGGTCTTTCTGAGTTGTTGAGTGCCTAAGTCTAGGCCGTCTAGTTTGTTCCACTGGTCTATGTATCTGTTTTCATGTCAATACTGCTTTTTTGATTACTACAGTTTTCTAGTGTATTTTGTGTGTGATTGTGTGGTACTGGGGATTGAGCCAAGGGCCTTGTGCATACAAGGCAAGCATTCTACCAACTGAGCTATATCCCCAGCTCTAGTGTATTTTGAAGTCAGAGAGTATAAAGACCCTTTGTTCTTTTGTTGAAGATTGATTTGGCTATACAGGGATTTTTGTGGTTCCATACAAATTTTAGGATTGTTCATCTTAAGACTATGAAGAAGGTCATTGGCATTTTAATAGGGATTACACCAAATCTATAGATTGTTTTGGGTAGTATTGACATTTTATAATATTGATTCTTCCAATACATGAATGCAGGTTACCATTCTGTTTCTATGTGTCCTCTTCAATTGCCATCACCACTATTTTATGATATTCACTGTAGATATCTTTTACTTCTTTCCTTAAATGTGTTTCTAGGTATTTTTTCAGTAGCTATTTTATAAGGGATTGCTTTCTGACTTCTATGTGAGATTATTCACTCTTGACATATAACAGTGCTAATATTTTTGAATGTTGATTTTGTACCTTGAAACTTTGCTGAGTTTAGTTTTTATTCCATCTTTTCACCTTCTAACAAAGTCTTTCATCAGGCAAAATTTTCAATGTGATGAAGCTCAATTTAAATGATTTTTGATTTATGGATGATGTTTTATGGCATATCATAGTGCTAAAGAACTATTTGTTGAGAAATGCTATCTTCCCTATATTGAATTAGTTATCTCCCTCATAAATGTGAATAAGTACTGATCTATACCATAAGGATAAACCTTGATCACATTATGCTAAGCTAAAAATGTCAGATGCAAAATGCCACATATTGGGTAATTCCACTTACATGAAATGTCCAGAACAGGAAAATCCAAAATAGGTAAGGAGTTGCCTGTGGCTAGGAGTTTGAGAAGAATGGGGAATGACTGATAATGAGTATGAAGTTTCATTTCAGGGATATTATAATATTCTGGATTTAATGCTGATGGTTGCACAAATTGGGGAAAATACTAAAGAAAACACAATGCATAATTAAAGGGATGAATTGCATGGTATGTGAATTATAGCTTAATATAAGATTATTTCTTAAAAAATCAGTTTGGTCTATTTGTGCAGTCTATTTCTGGGATGTCTTTTCTTTTTCTTTTTTATTTATATGTGACAGTGGAATGCATTACAATTCTTATTACACATATAGAGCACAATTTTTCATATCTCTGATTGTATATATAGTATATTCACATCAATTCGTATTTTCATACATGTACTTTGGATAATAATGATCATCACATTCCACCATCATTTCTAACCCCATGTCCCCTTCCTTTCCCTCCCACCCCTCTGCCTTACCTAGAGTTCGTCTATTCCTCCCATTCTCCCATTTTCTATCCCACTTTGAGTCAGCCTCCTTTTATCAAAGAAAACATTTGGCATTTGGTTATTTGGGATTGGCTAACTTCACTTACCATTATCTTCTCTAACTCCATCCATTTACCTGCAAATGCCATGATTTTATGCTCTTTTATTGCTGAGTAATATTCCATTGTGTATATATGCCACTTTTTTAATCCATTCATATATTGAAGGGCATCTAGGTTGGTTCCACTGTTTAGCTATAGTGAATTGTGCTGCTATAAACATTGATGTGGCTATGTCCCTATAGTATGTTGTCTTTAAGTCCTTTGGGTGTAGACTGAGGAGAGGGATAGCTGGGTCAAATGGTGGTTCCTTTCCCAATTATCCAAGGAATCTCCATACTGCTTTCCATATTGGGTGCACCAATTGGCAGTCCCATCAGCAGTGCATGAGTGTACCTTTTTCCCTTACATCCTTGCCAACACTTATTGTTGTTTGTCTTCATAATAGCTGCCATTCTGACTGGAGTGAGATGATATCTTAGAGTAGTTTTGATTTGCATTTCTCTAATTGGTAGTGATGATGAACATTTTTTCAAATATTTGTTGATTGATTGTACATCAATCATCTGAGAAGTGTCTCTTCAGGTTCTTGGCCCATTTATTTATTTATTTATTTTTATTTTTTGGTGTTTAACTTTTGAGTTCTTTATATACCCTAGAGATTAGTGCTCTGTCTGATGTGTGAGGGGTAAACATTTTTTTCCCCAAATGTAGGCTCTCTATTCACCTCATAGATTGTTTCTTTTCCTGAGAAGAAACTTTTTAGTTTGAGTCCATCCCATTTATTGATTCTTGATTTTAATTCTTGTGCTAAAGGAGTCTTATTAAGGAAGTTGGGGCCTAGTCCCACATGATGAAGATTAGGGCCTACTTTTTCTTCTATTAGATGCAGGGTCTCTGGTTTTATTCCTAGGTCCTTGATCCATTTTGAGTTGAGTTTTGTGCATGGTGAGAGATAGGGGTTTAATTTCATTTTGTTGCATACGGATTTCCAGTTTTCCTGGCACCATTTGTTGAAGAGGCTATCTTGTCTCCAATGCATGTGTTTGGCACCTTTATCTAATATAAGATAATTTCAATTTTGTGGGTTAGTCTCTATGTCCTGTATTCTGTACCATTGGTCTACCAGTCTGTTTTGGTGCCAATACCATACTGTTTTTGTTACTATTGCTCTGTAGTATAGTTTAAGGATCTCTTTTCTGTTCCATTTATTTATGTCTCTATCTCTGCAAATAATACAAAGCCTTGACTACTGTAGCTTCATACTAATTCTTAAAATCAGGTAGACTGTTTCTTTAACAACACACTTTTTTTTTTTTTTTTTTTTTACAAAATTATGTTAGCTATTTTACTTTAGTCCCTCCATTTTAGAACAGTCTTATCAGTGTCTATATAAACCTTTCTGGGAAGTTTCATAGGCATTGAGTTAAACCTGTAGATGAATTTGAAGAGAATTTACATCTTTACCAAGTTAATTTTTTTAATCTATGAACACAGTGTATCTCTCCATTTCTTTAGACATTTTTTGATATCATTCATCAAAGTTTTATAGTTTTCAATATACAAATCCAGTACATATTTTGTTAGTTTCAGAAACTAGGTATGAAAGTTGCATTATATTATAATTATCTGATTCCACATGTTCACTAGTTCTATATAGAAACATAAATAAGTTTTATATTGACATTACATCCTGTGAACTTGCTGAATTAATTTATTAGTTATTGCGTTGCCTAGAAATCCCAGGATTATTTTGAGTAAGACTGATGAGCTAGGACATCTTTACCTTGTTCTTGATCTTATGGCAGAAAGCATTTAGTCTTTCACCATTAAATATATTATTAACCAGAGCTTGGGTTGTAGCTCAGTGGTAGAGAGCTTGCCTAGCATGTGTACACTAAGTTTGATTCTCAGTATGGCATATAAATAAATAAATAAAATAAAGGTACATCAACAACTACAACTAAAAAGTATATTTAAAAAATAAAATAAGCCAGGCCTGGTGGCTCACACCTATATGATCCAAGCAGTTTGGCATGCTGAGGCAGGAGGATCATGAGTTCAAAAGCAGCCTCAGTAAAAGTGAGGTGTTAAGTAATTCAGTGAGACCCTGTCTCTAAATAAAATACAACATAGGGCTGCGGATGTAGCTCTGTGAAAACAAATAAATAAATAAATGGTAGATAAAAGAAAAATATATTATTAACCACAGATATTTTAGAGACACTTCACCATGTTGAGGAAGTTGTCCTGTATTCCTACTTTTCTGAGAGTTTTTATCATGAATGGGCATTGTATTTTGTCAAACGATTTTTTTTGTCATTAATTGATATATTCTTGTGATTTTTCTTTTTTAACATTTTAATATGGTTGATTGTATTAATGGATTTTCAAATACTGAATCAACTTTCTCATCTTTGGAACAAAACACACTTGGACATGATACATAACTCTTTTCATATATAGGTAAATTCTATTTGCTAATAATTTTTGAGCATTTTGTATCTATATTCATGAGGAATATTTTTCTGTACTTTTGTTAGTTTCATTTGTTTGGTTATATCTTTTTTTCTGTTTTGGTTATCAGGGTAATATTATCCTCATGAGATTGTGTATAACTAATGTTAATTTTTCCTTTTTTGGGAGCTTTAAATTGCAATTTTAATTTCCTTAAGAGTTATAGGATATTTAAATAATCTACTTCACATTAGGAGAGTTGTGGTACTTTTGTATATCTTGAGAAATCAATCCTTTTTATTAATGTAGATTTGTCCATGGTATTGCCATATTACTCATCTGTTATCTGAAGGCCCTATAGTGATATATTGTATTTCATACCTGATTTTAGATATTTGTCCCTTCTATCATCATTTCCTTGTAAGTCTTGCTAAAAGTTTGCCAATTTATTGATCTTTTCAGAGATCCAAATTTTGTTCCATTTATTTTTCTGTTTTCAATTTCATTGATTTCTGTTCTTATCTCTAGTGTGTCCTACATTCTGCTTTCTTTGGGTTTATTTTGCATTTTTATATAATTTCTCAAGGTAGATTATTGATTTAAATCTTTCTTTTTTGTTAACATGTTCCACAAATTTTCATATGCTTTATCTATGTTTTCATTGAGTTAAATGTATTCTTTTTTATTGCCCTTGAGATACTTTTTGAAACATTATTCAGAAAAGTTTAGTTTGCAATGATTGAATTTTTTTTTCTATTCACTTCCTATAAATAACTACTAACTTGATTCTGTTATGTTTGAATAACACACTGTTTATGATTCATTCTTTTAGAAAATTTAAGCTTTGTTTGATGCCCCAGGATATGGTCTGCCTTGTTATGTGATTTGTGGCTACTTAAAAAAATTTTTCTGTTGTTAATTGGGTGGAACATTTCTATAAATATTGATTAGGAGTGTTAAGTGATGACTTTGTTAGAATTATTCCATATCCATGACAATTTTCTATCAGTCAAGGTTGTTCTATCAATCATTGAGAAGCAATTGTCCCCAAATGTAATTGTGGCTATATCTATTTATCCTTTCAGTTATACCAGTTTTTCCTTCATGTATGTTGCAGACCTGTTGTTTGGCGTATACCCATTTAGGATTGTTACATTCTCTAGATTGATTAACTATTTTATCATTATATAATGTCCCTCTCTGTCACTGGCAATTTTTTGTCCAAAAGTACACTTTTTCAGATTTTAACAAAACCATTGTTGCTTCCTTTTATTAATGTTCGTATGCTATAACTTTCTTCAATACTGATGCTTTCGATCTGATTATATTATTATTCTTGAAATGAGTTTCTAGTAAACAACATATAGTTGGGTCATTTTAAAAATCAACTTTGCCAGTATTTATCTTCAAATTGGTATATTCACCTGATTTACATTGAAAGTAATATTGATATGTTATGGCCTAAGACTGTTATTTTTTTTTTTTTTTTTTTGGTTTTCTTTGTGTCTCTGTTTTCAGTTCTCTAATTTATTTTTAATGACTTCCTTTGGGATTCTTGAACATTTTTTTAGATATCATTTTGATTCACTTTGTGGTGTCTCTTATATTTATTTGAGTTGTTGCTTTAGATTTTATATGTGCACAACAACACAGTCTGTTTTTGTCATCATTATACCTCTTCAAGTGAAGTATACAAGCCATATCTTTCTTTTTGTTCCTTTACCCTCCCTTTTGTAATATAATTGTCTCAAATACTTTCTCTACATACATTTAGCACCATACCAGACAAAATTAGAACCACATCAGACAGGGCTACTTTTAATGATAAAGCATTATAAAATTCAAGAAAAGAAGGAAAGCCTGTTATATTACTCATATTTTTGTTTACCCTGTTCTGTTTCCTTCCTAATATTCCAAGGGTGTTGCCTCCCTCACCCCTCACCCTCCTCCGCCTCTCCCCGCCCCTTCCTCCAGGAAAAGTTTATTTGGTGTTCATGATTTCAGAGGTCTCAGTTCATAGCTCGACAATTCTATACATAGCTCTGGGCCTGAGATGAGGAAAAACCTCATGGCAGAAAGGCAAGGTGGAGGAAAGCAGCTCAGGACATAACAACTAGGAAGCAGAGAGAACTCCAAGGTTGCTTCTTTTATGATTTTCTTTCTGCTTAGAGAACTTCCTTTAGTCATTCTTTTAAATTAGTAGTGACAAACTTGCTTAGTTTTCCTTTCTCTGAATGTGTCTTGATTTCCCCTTCATTCCTGAATAATACTTTTAGCTGACCATAGAATTCTGGGTTGACAATTTTTTTCCTTCAGCATTTGAAAAATTTTGTGCCACTACCTTCTGAATTGAATGGTTTCCGATAAGAAATTAATAATATTTTGAGCACTTTTTCCCCTGTATGAAAAAATATTGTTTTCTTCTCTGGCTTTTTTAAAGATATATTCTTTGTCTTTAGTCTTCAGAAGTTTAATTATGATATGTTTTGATTTGGTTTTCTTTGGGTTCTACTATTTGGAATTTGCTTGACTTCCTCAATATGTGAGCTTATGTCTTTCTTTAAACATGGGAAGTTTTCACACACACACACACACACACACACACACACACACACCAGGGATTGAACTCAGGGTCACTTGACCACTGAGCCACATCCCCAGCCCTATTTTATATTTTATTTAGAGACAGGGTCTCACTGAGTTGCCTAGCACCATGCTGTTGCTGAGGCAGGCTTTGAACCTGCGATCCTCCTGCCTCAGCCTCCTGAGCCACTGGGATTACAGGTATGTGCCACTCTTTCAGCCCTATCCTTTTCTCTCCTCTCCCTCTGTGACTTCAATGATACCAATGTTAAATATATTGTTATCTTTCTACATGTCCCTCATGTCCCTGAGTTCTGTTTTTTTTTGTTTTGTTTTTTTTTTTGCCCTATTTTATCCTTGTTGTTCATCTTGGACCATTTGTGTTGCATCTGTCCTCTCCATAATTCTTTCCTCTAAGACCTCCATTTTATTTTTAAGCTCATTCCCATAAAGTTATTTCACTTATATCTGTCAGTTCTAAATTTTTTATTTATCATTCTTAATGCTTTCTATTTCTTTTCTGAGACTATTTTAATTTGTTTCTATTGTTCATAATTGTTCATAAAGCATTTTTGTCATAACAGTTTCAAATTCATTGTCAGATGATTTTAACATCTCTGTTATTTAAATCTGACATCTACTGATTGTATTTCTTCACTTTAAAATCTTACTGGTTCTTGGTAGTTGAGAACTGAATTTTTAAATATTTTTATGAGATTTTGGTTCCTTATTGGGTCTCTATTGCCAACTGATGTTTTCAGGGAGGAGTGTTTCCTCTTAACTGCTAGCAGAGAACTGGGAATACTAGCTTTGCAGGTAGTCTCCACTGATGGCACAGTGGAGGCAATCTTTTCACTGCTGGGTAATAGTGAAAGTCCTGAGTCTCCACTAGACCTCATCTAACAACACTCTAGCATAAAGGTAGAGAAATACTTCGTGCTGCCAGGTCGGGTGGAAGTTCAGGCTTCCCATGTAGTCTCCATTTGCACTAGAGAGGGAAAAACTTCTTGCTGACCAGTAGGGATGAAAGTGTTGGTTCCCTACTTGGTCTTCTCTGACACTAAAAGGGTTGGGTAATCTCATTACAAGATCACAAGTGGGTAAATCTGGGTATCTCTTTCAACCTTACATATATGGGTGAAACCATAGACATTTTTTTCTGTAGTGATTGTTGAGAGTAGGAGGATTCTTTTCTCAAAATATTCTGTGTTGCTAAATAAAATGCCTCTTTGCCAGTGCTTTGGCTTTTGATGAATAACCAGAATGTAAGGAAGGCTTTTGTTGGGGCTGATTTTTTTCTGCGCCTATTAGCATTCCCAAGTCACTTGTTTCTTCAATTCTGGGATACATGAGTCCAGAAGAAGAAAAGGGACTCACCATCATGTCCTTTCTAAAGCTCTGAGGTCCCTAGCTGGTCTGTTGACTTCTCTCTACCTTTCAGAGTCTACTTATATTTGCTTTATATATTATGTGCAGCACTTTTAGCTTAAAAGGAATAGGTAAAAATATATTTCCTCCATCTTCCTGGAAGAGACTTTAATTTTTAACAATGGGAGACTCAGAGAAATCATAAAACAAAATCTCAAGTTTGATGTTTGAGTTTTTCATTGTTTTTGTTTTATTAAGATGTTTTTATAATGGAAAGTAACATTTTGATGGTTTGGCAATTTGATAGATTCCCTAATATTTCTCCACATGGTCTTTTATGTCAAAAGTTTTTAATGTCTGAATTAAATTACAATTGTGACCAATTTTATTTCAGATCTTGTTTAGTTGTTTCAAAAATAATGTAAATAGACTATTATAAATTGCAGAGAATATAAGAATTGTCTTCACATAATATATTTTGTAGTGAATTAAACTAAACTTGATTTTTCAGGGCCTCTTTTTGATGCTTTAGTGATAAATACATATAAGTATGTTTAAAAATGTAAAGTGTCTGATTTTCTTCACTTTTCTCTGTTTATCATTTCTGTGTATATCACATATCATTTCATTCAACTGTTATTCATATTCAGGAAACATTTGATATCCATTCTTGATTACAAGCAACAGTCCTAACTTTCAAAATGTTGTTTAACTTTCCTTGTCTTTCATAATGAACATATGGCTTTGCTTAGGACTAGCTGGAGTTTCACATTAAGTATGTCTTGAATGTGTATGGGACATGTCTGGTATCTGCCAAGGTAACTAATTTCTGTTGCCCACGGTCATTTGTTTTTCCATGTACAGATTTTCCAGCTGCTGGTTTCCAGCTTTTAGTGATGGTTCCATTTTTGCCAACAAAGAAATTACCCCTTGTTTAAGTAGACATTCTGTCCACTGACATAGAAATGGGGTGAGAAGTTAGGTCTGACACCTCATAGATTAAATATCCCTTCAGATTTAAGAAATTTAACTAGCATTTACCAACACCTGTGTTATAAATGACATACCAGCACCCTGTTGGGACATGAGTCCCAAAACCCTACGTGTACAACAGCTACTCTAAGCAGGCTAACACTCCCATATAACCTTTTTGGATGTTTTCTGGGAATCATAGAATGAAGGAAAGTACACACACACACACACACACACACAGTTGTTTTACTAAGGCATTTTATTTTTAACACTACCCCAATTTCTCTCTGAACACCAACTTTCACAAGTGAAAATGGAAAGTTGGAACATAGTAAAAATAATTGCTATCACTAAGATAATGTATACTATTCAAACACTTTTGTAAACATTTTATATATGTTCTTACTTAATTCTCCTAACAACCTATGCAGTAGAGATTATTATTATAACTATGTTACAGATGAAGAAACTCAGATATGGAGAGGCTGAATCATGTGTCCAAATTCATACAGTAAGCAAATGGTGGGACTAAGATTCCAACCCAGGCAATCTTACTGCAGAGTTTCTTCTCTGTGCTCATCCAAATAAAGACCTCTCCTGCACTTCCTGAAACAGACACATTGAGAAAAGCTCAACAAACAAAGCCAAACAACTTGGGACTAAAAATCAGAAATAAAGTTAAACAAAAATGAAAGGAATAGAGTATACATCAATTGGAAACAGTCTTTTGTGTACACAGACTAAGCATATTACTAATGCCTATAGAGGGGATAAACCTTCCCAAATAGAAACTGTATCATTAGCAAGTCATCTAGTGGCTTAAAGCTTGAATTTCTGAGAAAATGTAAATCAATCCTATGAGAGATAACCCAGCAAAATTTCCCCCTTAGTTACGTCTTACTGCACATCCACTTATTAGATTCTTTACAGAAAGTCCATCTTGATAGTAGAACAAGAGAATGTGGAGAGTATGAGATCATTGGGAACCTGAAAGTAAAGGCTGGACTGAGCCCCAACTGTGCTGTTTTTACAAGTTGGCCAATAGCCCATGCTGGAAAAAGTGAAGAGATAGAACCCAGTGCATTACAGTTCAGCCGTGAACATCAATCTTTGTTAAAGCAGAAAGTTTTGGCAAGGAATAAAATAATATGAGGCTAATGAAGGATGTTGAGAAAGATTCAGACATATGCTAGGTCAATTGTCTTTATAGAAAAGGTACAAAGTCTCACCTACAGCTGCCCCAAAACCCAAGAGGAAAGGAAATAAATCCATAGCTATAAAAAGAGAGTGAAGTGAGGGCAAGATGTGTAACCAGATTGTAAGTATTTCAGGGGAGTGTGTTTTCTACATTATTCTATCCTTTTTCTTTCTTTTAGCAAAAGAAAAGATAGGTCTATATGTGGAAAAAAGAAAAAAATTCAGGTTAACTGCCAGGTCACTTACTTGCTCCCCAAAATCCAGGCCAGCAGTTTTTCAGGAAGGACACCCTAGCCTCATTTGTATCAACATCCTTAGTTTAGCACATGAATAGTTACTACAGCTGGAAGGCATTAGTGTTGTCCAAGTCAACAATTTTCCATAAGCCAGAAAGAAAAGAATTTTCAGTGTTTGTTGTGACACATGAAAATTGGAGTCTTAAATCCTGCTTAGAATTAAAGTGACTTAAGATGAGAGGAAATGAGAAGGGGGGAAATTGTTGAAGTGTTATAACAAGGGCAATCATTGCTGGGCTATTTTGGAAACAGAACCAAGCAAAGAACCACTTCAGATTCACAGTAACATACTGCAAAGGGATGTTAGAAAGGCTGTGGCTTTTAAATTAGACCTAAAAGTTTGGTTTTGTTCAGAGAGTACATATTTCATTAGATCTTTGACTTCACTGCTGCCTGCTTTTCTGCTCAGATGCTCACATGCAACAGCACTGCAATTACTCCAGCCAGGGCAAGCCCACTGCTACATTATGGAAGTCAGCCAAATTTGATGTCAGCACTCCCTATTCTCCTCTCTAAGTTCTTTTTCTTCATTTTCACTCTACTTCATTTTCCCTTTCCTTTACTCTACTAGGGCTGAGACTCATTCCTGTTATAACATTACATTGTAAATGCATTTGTTTATTCACAAATTAGTTGTCAATGCCTTCAAGGAGAAACCCAGTGCCAGTTAATGGGGAGTATGAAATAATCCAGACCTGGATTTCACTGTTACAAACCTTATAATCAATGGCAATTGCATTTTCTTGTTTCTGTCTCTAAAGTACACAAGTATGCATCAATTTGCAGAGGAAAACAAGAAAACAAATATAGGAAGACATGCATTTTCCTCAAATGTTCAGTCTACAGAAATTTGTCTTTGATCATACCATATTATGACCTGAGATTAATATCATCTTAGCTGGCCATGTGTCTTTATTCATTCTGTAAGCAAAACAAGTTGGAACTCATGTTCATACAATTTCTGAATAAACCTCCAAACACAAAGAAATTTAATCAGAATCTTTTTTACAAAGAAAAACCTCAAGAGGGATATACTAGAGCAGGGTATTGGTATGGTTGTCTGCACTGATGAAGAATAAAATAATTGATGGAAATCTGCTATTATGGTATGATTTCCACATTTAGAATCACTACAAAAAAGGGAAATATAACAAGTCAAATTTAGATTTGCTGTTCTTTACACATCTTATTACAGATGGAAAAGGGAGAAAGGTCAAATTAAACATTTTAATTTTATAGTTTTGAGGCCCTGTTCAAAGATTTTCTGAAGTATATTTAATGAAAGAATGTGGAATGATTTTTAATTATATTCTGCGGAGTGGAAGGATTACTTTGGATAAGCCTAGCTCTGATCAGAGCAAGTGTGAGAATTTTAAATACTTTCTCTGTTCAGTAGGAAATGGCAAAATAAAACTTAAAATTTATTTTGTTCATGACACATGAAATCATTCAGCAAAAATTTACTGAACATGTACTGTGTGCCAAGTGTAGAATTAAACCAAGTTTCAAACAAGGACACAAGTCAGACTCTAAATGCTGATGTTTTACCAATATTTCACTATAGTTTTGTTAAAGCAAAACGCCTCTCCCGTCTCAGCACTCAGCTTACACCTCTCTTGTTGCATTTTCTTCATTATTCCTTAAAATATAGTGATTCATGAAAATTTCACTATAAGGAGGCTAAAAGAGTAAACATGTCAGAAGCAACAGTACCAAAGACCTAGTAATAATAATAAAAATAGCTCAAATTTATTGAGCATTTGATACGAGGCAGGCACAGTGATAAGTGCTTTATGTGCATTTATCTCATTTAATGTTACAAAATTATTATGAGGAAGGTGATGTTACTATCCCATTTTCAGGATAAAAACACCAAGTCACAGAATGGATAAGTAAAAATAAGAGTGGCTGAGTCAGGATTTGAACCTAGACAATCTGGCCCCCAGCCTGCAGTTGTAATCACTAAGCCTTATTATGCTTCAAAATAGAAAAAAGATAAATAAATTATATCAGTGTTAAAAAGACTAATAAAAATTATCTACTCCCTCTCCTCTTTGATTTCCAAATCAAGAGAAATCAACTGGAGTGCTACCTCCTGCACTCAGTCCCAGCAAGCAGTCATTGTTTCCTTTTCTGATTTTCCCATTGTCCCATGTATAGATCTCTCTTTATACTTGCAACCTGGAATATAGTACTCTATGAAACATGGGCCAAGATCTCGTATAACAGTGGTATCATCTCTCTAGACCATATATGTCTTTGCATCCCACACAATGCCATACATATAGTATAAACTTAATATTTCTAAAAACCATTCAATCTCCTTGAATTTCTGTATCTAACTAAGTATTTGCTTAGAAATGTAAAAGCATATTAGCTATTCTACACTAGATAGATTAAGGATCCTAAAACAATGAAATCTGGATACATTTTTCATCCCTATCTCCCAATCTGAGAAAACTTTAATAATAACAGCAAAATCAGCCATTCTAATTCTAGTACTTACCATGCATTTTAATCTTTAATTTTTCAAGCACTTAAAATTTATCACTTTGTTTAATCCTTATTACAACTCTATGAAGTAATTTTTTTTCCAGTTTACAGGTAAGGAAAATTAGACCCCAAAAAGCTAAATTACTTATTTAAAGTCACTCAGATAGTAACTGGCAAAGCTAGTATTAAACCAAGTTCTTTTTATTCTAAAGCCTGCACCTTTTCTAGTTCATCTGTCACTCAACAGACTCATGTGGCTCTTATTTCTTTGCTGCCATACACTACTCATATACAGATTTTGTAGACACACTATGAGATTTTGTGAATTTCTCTAATGTGGAGGCAACATGGTTGTAATTAAGAGCTCAGACACTGGCAATCACACAAACCTGGGTTTGAATACCATGTCCACCACTAACAAGCTAGATATCTTTGGGCAAGTTACCTATCTTCTCTGAGTTTCAATTTCCTCTGTTAAAGAGGATGAAAACTAGTATCTCACAGAGTTATTGTGAGGAAAAATGTGTCAAAATATATAGAAGGCCTTGGAAGTACTCAGCAAAGAGTACTTGTCTTTGCTACCCCAACAACAGCCCTGCCTGTTTGTCATAATTATACCAAGTGTTGATAAGCTGTCATTGTTGTTGTTTTTTTCTTTTTTCAATAACAAGGAGGTGAAAGAGTACTGGTAATTGTCAATTCTTTCAAGCTAATGGCAAAAAAAAAAAAATAAAAGATAATCAATGCTGGTAAATGGGAAAGTAGAGACACTATTGAGGTAATTTCCCACCAGGAAGCAAAAAGAACAGAGGTCACTACTAAATCAACCTACATGCCATAGCTGGTAAAATAAGCCAGAAATTACATTATAAACCTATACTCACACTATACTCAGGTCCAGTTTAAAAAAAAAAAAACGGAATGTTTTTAGAGAGTGCTTCAGATTTCCCTAGTTCAAATTGAATTTGAATTGAGTCAGGGGCCCTGACATCTTCAAAAAGAAATGCAGCTTTTCTCTCTACTGAAGGGGAAAAAAGTCTAGGTCCTAGGAAGCTTACTTCCTTGGAATTTAATTATGTATGGTATTCCTAATTGGTTTACAAAACCAATGTAAATGGAACAAATACAAATAGGAGTATGGCATCACAATAGTCCCTGCTCACTGATTTTAACCCATTTGTAGCACTGTGCTCAAAAGAAATTTTGGCTCACTCTTTACAGCCACTCCCTGCTATCTTGAATCCCAAGTCAAGAGATGTTAAAGACTAGCTTTACTCAAAGTAGGATTTGCTGATCAAAGTCATTTCTAGGTAGGAATTGTAAAATCTACATATATGACAAAAATCTAAAGCTGACCAAGTGGGATCACTTTGGGTTTTAAGAACTGTTTAACTTGTCAGACAAACTACACCCTCAAGCAAATAGTTTTCCCATTTGGTGCCCCAGCATTGAGGAAGTTGGAGATACTCTCCAGAGGCCCTTTGAGTTTCAAAAGTTTCCATTCTAAGGTGATGGGAAAGCTGCATTCTGTTTAGTGTCTGCATAAGCTGTAAGGCATGTCGTGGAGTTTAAGGGAATAACAACTGGTCTTCATCCTTTACAATATCCCTTCATGCTAGTAAAATATGTCTTCATGGTTAATTCTATTGACATAGAGAAAGGCCAGAAATCTTCAAATTTCATCAGTTCCATAGCAAACCTAATTTTGCCCATACAGGTATAATTGCTTAATATCAGGGACACATGCAAACGATTCAAGTAATCATTTGTTATGATTTGTATTTTATCAAATATATTGGTTGAAAATGAAGCAATGACACAGCAAATGAAATTTAATTTTAAAAAGGTACATACACTATCATGAGAACAAGAATTATAAGGTCATATTTCAATATATAGCTATTGTTCTTATCTCTATGAGGCAAGTTATCAAAATAAGTATTCTATTTTCTCTGGGTGCCAAATATTTTCATTACTTCAAACAAAAGTAAATTCGCCCAAGGGTTGATGTTTTTTTAAAGTTACCATTGCACATATAATTGGGTGAAAATTTTGCCAAAAATCAGCTTGTGCATTTGAACTTATAGTATCCTTTGTGAAAATTAAGAGAATTTTTACTCTAATAAAATTTAAAACATAGCATTAAGGAAATAATAGATGACATAAAACAGGGAGAAGTTAATCTATAAGAGAATCAGGGTCAAAAAGATCTTGACAGAAACACTGAATAAATTCTAATGAAAAGAATCAAATCAGAATAAATGTAAAACCCTGCACACCGATACAAAGAGTCCTCTGTACAGAGCAGGATCAAGGAAGGCTTGATTTAGCAGTGGGTAAAAAAAGACTTGATATTTCAGTAGCTGGAAGATCAATATGATTTAACAGATTCCCCCCACACACACACAAAATGAGTGAGATCTTTACACGGATTTGAAGAATTTCAATAAATAAAACTATATTTGATTGGAGAATCCACTGCTTCACATATCATACACACACATGCATCTGTGTTCACACACACACATACAAAAGTAAGAAAACTTAAAAGCTCACTGAGTCTAGTTTTGCCTACTTGTCCACTGTTATCTCATGTGACATATCCACAGAGATCCTTCACTCAAAATATATTGACCAACTAACAATTTCCCCAAATGTTTTTTTTTTGTTTTCCCACCATCATTCCCAATTCTGATTTTTGCTAGCACATCACCTTTTGTAAATATTTTCTAACATTTCCCTCCATGCTTCAGGCTGAGATTATGACCTGTCAGCACCCTCAGTTTACCTCCACTATAACACTTATTGAACTGTTATTGGATTTTTTTCTTTCTTACCTAGAGCTCTTTCAGAGCAGGCATCATGTCCTATTCATCTTAGTATATGCTGCATCTAGTACAGTGACTGATACATAGCAGGTGCTAGACAAACTACTTTTGTAAACATTTAAATTATAAATGAACAGATAAAAGAAATTGAGCTGCTCCACCTAAGAATTTCCCTAGAAGAATTACAGGGGCTGAAACACAGTAGCTACCTTTAAGTATTTCAGCCTGTCATGGGAAAAGGAACTGAACTTATTTCCTTCAGCTATTGAGAACAAATAAGAACCAGTATGTAAAAGTTATAAAAAGATATGGAGTGCTAACCTCCATATACACATTTTCCAACAAAAATAGAATGTTTCCTTAGATTATAATAAGTTTTCCATCCATAGAAGTGAACAAGCACAGAGTGGACTTTTAAAGGGCATGGGAGAATATATTCAAGTATTATGCAGAGTTAAGAGTTTAACTTCCTCTAGCTTCTATAACTCTGGATTTTTAGAGCTCTAGACTAAGGATCAAATCAATTGGATTCTGGTTCTGATTCTGCTAGCTGGATGATCTTGTTAAAATTTTTAACACAGATTCCTTATCTGTTAAATGATAGGGTTGGGCTAGAATGTTTCCTCCACTTTAAAAGGTTATGGAGTAAATAATACTTTACAGTTATACAGATTTTATACTTTATAGAATATATTCCCATTTTCTCTCATTTGATCCTTGTAATATCCCTGAGGGTTGGTGGGAAGGTGTTGCTAATCCAATTGACAAATTAGAAAAATATGGCCCAGAAAAATTAGGTGATTTGCCCAAGATAATTTTTTTCCAACACAGCACAATGAATTTAAAATTGAGGCTTTATGGTCAGTTTAATAATCTTCTTTTTGAAATTCAGACATCCATTCTAACATCCGTGGAAGGAAACCAAATCCACCATGGCATGTTTTCATTTACCATTAGCAAAAATAATTATGAAATTCCTGGACAAATTCAGGCATGCCTTTATGAGTACAAACTTCTGAAGCTAGTTGAAACATCCCACCCAAACCACATAGTCCCAGCCTGTTATCTCATTGAGCAAATAAAAACTTGAATAAAAGGAGGTTAAAAACCTAAATGAAAGCAAGAAAAGAAATGGGGTTAAGCCTGTTGTTCAAGACCTGGCCAGGAATCAATATTAGAACTAGTATTTAGGAGTTGTAGCCCAACTCCTACATATTTGACAAAATCCATCATTTATTTCCAACCTATGTCAAAGCACTTGGCTACAGGGAGTTATTTCAGTTTTAAAATCATAGTATCTTTGAACCATGATAGCAATTCAGAGCTTAAAGAAGCTCATTAGTCTATCTATGGAAAATCCTACTTGTTTTCTCTATAGTGAGAACTCCAGGTAAAGCACAGCGATAACTGTGAGTAGAGGGCAAAGAAAAGCACTACCCCAAATCATTTGTTGTTCATTGAACATGTGAATCAATTCATTTTCTTCCAAAAACAGCAGAGCATTTTTGGTCTTCTATAACTATTGAAACTCATAGTTACTATCAAAACTGAATCAATAGAAGTTCATGGTGTTTCTCCAACTGTTTTATTTCACAAGGAATATTTAGTGTGCTGCCAATGTTTCCCTTTGAGGGTCAGTGAAAATTTGTTCTCATTTTGCTTCTTCTGAATATTGAAAAGTGAGCTCCAATGCTACAGCATTTGTCCCGAGGCTATGTTACTGTGACAGGAAACTGGGCATTTTCTCAGGTGATGGAATACCTTCTCTGAGGATATATGCATATCCGTGTTTATAGCAGCACAATTCACAATAGCCAAAACCATGGAACCAGACTTGGTGTCCATCAATGGATAAATGGATAAAGAAAATGTGGTACAGATACACAATGGAGTTTTATTCAGCCATAAAGAAGAATGAAATTATGGCATATGCAGGAAAAAATGGATGAAAGTTGAGAATATTATGTTAAGAGAAGCCAGACTCAGAAGATCAAGGGCCATATGTTTTCCTCTCATATGTGGAAGCTAGAGAGGAAAAGGAAATAAAAAGGTGGGGGAATCTTATGAAAATGGAAGGGAGATCATTAGAATAGAGGAAAGGGACCAAGAAGAAAGAGGAGGGGAGGGAAGGGAAAAGGAGAAATACTGAGGAATAATACTGTCCAAATTATATTGCTATATTGAGTGCATGTACATATCTATACAATGATTTCCTTTTTTCTTTTTTTTGAGAAAGAGAATTTTTTTAATATGTATATTTTATTTTTTGGTAATTTCTTTTAAAAAGAAACAATGTTTGGGTTATGCTATCAATTGATGATAACAAAGCTCCTCTGGAGTTATCTTGTTAACATTCTATTAAAAATATATGTAACTCACAAGAGTCTAAGTAGTTTCTGAATCTTCAAATAGTGCTGTTTCTTGTGACAGCTCCTCCATCAAAGTCAAAAGACAATTGTAATCTACTTTCCAATAAATTCTTCCTTTTGTCATAGTGAATGATTTAGTTTGCTCCTTTGGAAGGGTAACCAATGGGAAAGAGCTATTAGAAAACAGGACAGCTAAAATTCACAAACTTATGCAAATCATTCTAGTTCTGGGAATGGCTCAGATAATGAATCTCCCATCTTGATACATGTAAAATGTAGTAAAAAATGGCTTCAAAGAAGGGGCCTCTTTGGCTGATTGGCATTACAGTTTTTATAAATATTTTTGCTTCCATCAAGTACAGAAGAAAGTTCAAAGATCTAAAATCTGAACTAATTTAGACTGGTAAATCTTTGAAGTTGCCCAGCAAAAGCTATAGAGATAGATATGGTAAAAATTCCTATTCTGTTCATTGCCAAACCTAACCCAAAACTCAAGATCTGTGTAAAGAATGAGGTCATTTCACGCTGTAACTCAATCCCAGACAAATCTGGCATTCACTTGCAAAGCTTGACTATCATTGGCTTTTTACAATCCCCACTCACATGGTTCCATTTATGCTGCTTTTGGTTGTTGTGTCATGTTTGTTTTGCATGTGATCCTCTGAAGAGTTTTCTTAAAGTGAACAAAACAGAACAAGATTGAGAAAAGACTTTTACAGATCAAATGAAAAGTCTTCTTCATAAAGAATGAAGTGAATATTATTCAATTTATTTTAAGAACTTGAAAATTCAAATTCTTCTTAGTATGAGATGGTCACAAATTATCAATTTAGCTTTAACTATTTATTCAATATAAATCCCTTGATGTAGCTAGGCGCCGTGGCTCACGCCTGTAATCCTAGCAGCTTGAGAGGCTGAGGCAGGAGGATCACAAGTTCAAAGCCAGCCTCAGCAAAAGCGAGACCCTGTCAGTGAGACCCTGTCTCTAAATAATATACAAAATATGGCTGGGGATGTGGTTCAGTGGTCAAGTGCCCTGAGTTCAATCTCTGGTACCCCTCAAAAAAATCCCTTGATGTCTGGGTGCACTTGAAGTTGTTGGAATTTAGTAAATTATGCTTTTGTAACTTTTTAGTTCATATTTTCATGAAATATTTAACAATAGCTTTGCTATAACTACCAAAGTTTTCCACTATGACCCCATTTTAATGATCAAGATATTTTGCAGTATATGTTTTTCATATACAAGTAGTGTTCCTCCATAATTACACAGGAATTGTCCTTTGAATTCATTTTTTATGAGGGAAAACTTTATTTGTGTGGAAAAATCTGTAAATTTTATTGTTCAAGGAGCTTTGGACATCATCCTGCATTAAGAATGAAAGAGACCCTAAATATCAAGTTCTACCATCTCATTTCACTTACGAGGGAAGTGAGGCCCAAGAAGGGAAAGCATACACACATATAATGAAGGGATAAAATACTGAATGCTTAAAAAAGGTTCAATGAATGAATGGATAAATTGAATTATGGATAGATGTACAGGTGGATAGGTAGTGGATGAGTGTGTGAACTGGTTGATCCAAGGATAATATTGGTGGCAGAGTCAGGGATGGAAACTGATTGTCCTGGAACTCACTTAATTTCACTTCCTCTATAAAATTCTGCCTCTCTGAGCAAAATTTAAGAATCATATTTAGGTAAATTTTAAATGGATCTGCCAAGATGATATACCAGAAAACATGTAAGCTTTAAAGCTAGACAGACCTGTGTTTGAATCTCAGGTCTGAGATTCTCAGGTCTGATAATTTTGTGGCCTTCAGAAAGTTAGTTAATTGGCCAAGTTCCATTTTTTAACCTGAAAAGTATGGATTATGAAGTCAAAATGAAATTAAATAAAATATCTGTGTAAGGCAACAGGCAAGTACATCAGACCCAGTAGATCTCAATAAATGTTCATCTCTCTCCTCTGTGACATTTTGATTTTAATTTATTTTTATTGGTTCTTTTTACTTATACATAACAATAGAATATACTATGATATAATTAAAAGCATGGAATAAAATTTGTTCTAATTCAGTCCCTATTATTTCTCCTTTCCTTTCCTTTCTCCGCCCCCCATTCCCTTCCCTCTACTAATCTTTCTGCTATTTACTCATAATTCAAAAAATATTTTTAATTAGTGTCTTTTGAATGCACATTATAGTTAGATTCACTGTAGTATATTCATATATTTACATAGGAAAGTTAGGTCACATTCATTCAGGAATTTAATTTATAACCTATGAAAATGTTGATGTTATCTAAATACCATGAAACTTTTTTACATATGTGGCCCAAATACAGCGTTTCTCAAAGTCTGGTGCCTCAGATCAGCAACATCAGTCTCACAAGGGAACCTGATAGACATGCCAATTGTTAGGCCCCTCACTAGGTCTACAGGGTCAGAATCTCTTCGAGTGGGGCCCAGAAATCCTTACTATAAAAAAATGTTCCCAGTGATTCTGAAATATATTAAAGATTGAGAACCACTAATCAATAGGCATGAAGACCTTTGACTGTTTTTTCTTGAGGTCTTCCCTCAAGATAAAACTTGAGATATTTGATAAAACTTCATATCTATTTATCATATTCTCAGTCCTTGATCCAGGAAGCAACATTAAGTGACCATGGGGATTTAGTTACAGATTTCTAGCAAAACATAAAGAAGTTTACCTGGTTAAAACATTATAAGAATGTCATTCACTGGTAGTGATCCCTCTAAACTGTCTCAACAGTTTTGTGAAGAAGTCATTGTGCATCTTTGATAAAAACCAAAACCTGTGTATTTCTTTAAATTTTACCTTAAATTATGGAATATTCTTTATAATAGTAATAAAGACTAGTCAATACTCATATTGGTAATTCAGTCTTGCTTGAATATGGATTTTGTTTTATTTAGAGATAGCAAAGTTGAGAAGGAGCACATGAACTCAAGGTCATTTGACATGTTTGAAGACAGCCTAGTAGGTTGACCCATAAAGCCTTAGTCAGGCAACACTCTGAATTATAGACATAACAACTACAAAGAAATAAACATTTTCTGAAGATGAAACTGACTTTGTAAACTTAAAACTTTAGAGTAATGACAATGCTCTTCTTCCTTTTTGTCAGATTTTGACTCAAGAGCTGGAGATCTAAAGGGTTCAATGATCGTTATAAGATAGAAGATGTAGCTACTAAAATGTTTTCAGGAAGCCCATGATGTCAGCAAAAAGTCCTTCGTTAGAATCAAAAGAGCCTCAGACCGCAAAATATATGACAAAATTGAAAGAAGAGACAATTCAATAGTAATTGTTGAAGACCCCAGTACTCATCTCAGTGGTGAGTCTAATGACCTACCTTCAATAAAGAAACAGTGTGGGGGCTGGGTTTATGGCTCAGCGGTAGAGCACTCGCCTCACACATGCAAGGTCCTGGGTTCAATCCTCAGCACCACATAAAAATAAATAAATAAATAAAAGTTATTGTGTACAACTACAAAAAAAATAAATATTAAAAAAAAAGAAACAATGGGCTGGGGTTTTGGCTCAGTGGTAGAGTGCTTGCTTCACACACATGAGGCCCTGGGTTTGATCCTCAGCACCACATAAAAATAAATAAATTAAAGATATTGTGTTCATCTACAACTAAAAATTTTTTTTTAATTAAAAAGCAGTGGCTTAATATCAACAATAGAAGACTTGAACAATATTATTAATCAACTAGATCTAAGACATCTGTAGAACACTACCCAACAGTAGGCAGAAAAAGAGAATCAGCTATATTGAAGTTCAGTACAATTCTAATTGTACCCTAAATATTATTATTATTTCAGCTGCAGCTGCCATAGACCAATTCATCTGAGCCCTAAAACTAAAACAACTGAAGCTTCATATCAGTTGTGAGAGGTAAATTTGTTTTGCTTTTTAATTATATTTCCAGAATGTTTCTATCATGCTAAAATCTAAGCTCTTCCAAGGCAAAAGGTAAAATCCAGCAAACTTTTCAAGGAATTATTAACCATGCATACAATAGATGGCTGAAAATTGAAGAAAATTCTAAAACTACCAGCATGAGAGGCACAGGGAGAAAAGTGATGAGACAAATTCCTCCTTCATCAGTCTCATGGCCAGCTCTCTCATCCCTCTTTCCCACAAATACATGACATAGGATAATGCTGATCCAGTTTTTGGCACCTATATTACAATGAACTTTTGAAGTTCTGAATACATATAAATAAAAGCCCTACACAGTTGAGTCAAGACTGTAGAAGTCATGTCAGAAGGTTTCATGTATTTAGATATGTATACTATTTGTGATTTATAGATAATTTTAGATGATATGTAGACAAACTTTCTTTAACATTATCTAGCACAGAAAGCCCATGATGTCAACAAATATAATGTTTAGGAAAGGATACAATAGATATTTGAACTTTAGAAGAGAATCAATTTAAAGAAAAAAAATAGTAAGCAATTAATTATAAAAGTGATAGGATTATGGCAGATGTTAAGAAAGTAATATGAAAATGACCAAAATTTTAAGCTTAAGGAAAACTAACTTTCAATAAAATTCAAACATTAAGAGAACAGGATGTGTATTTATAACCTGAACTCATTGAATTTTATAGTCAATAATGAAATACTGGTGTGTTTATACTGTACTTAATGAATCAGAATTTTTGAACTGGCAGGGAACTACTAATCAAATTGGCAAATGACTTGGAAGGAAAGATTTTAATTTAGAACAAACAGTAGTACTTTGAGAGAGAGAATACACACTTGAATTTTTATCGGTTTCTAAAAGCCCTTGCTTTTAGTGAGTTCAAATGTTTAATTTGATTAGGGTCTCTTATTAGTGTCCTACATTTTAGGTTAGAACTTAATGTCTAATAAATCTATGTCCCAGACTCAGAAATATTTTATTTCTGCCTGTCTTAGAAAGACAGAAATATTCAAAGTGAACCTATACAATGTAGTTTATTCACTCACACATAAAAAAATGTAGTATTACCTGGAACAATAGAAGTTTGGGTGACAAGGACCCTGAGCATAGAAGGTCTTCCTCCAGATTTCCTGCAGACTGTATTCTCTTGAATATGTGCTTTACTAAAGAGGAAAAAAAAAAAGAAGAAAGAAAAAAGTGTTTTTTATCATTGTTTTTTTTTTAAAGGTTCCAAATAGGACCACATGTACTGTTACATCTTTGAGTTTGTGTCTTGCCATAATGAAACAAAAGACCAAGGAGAGTTCATAATTTGCCTAATTATCTTTCTAAATCACTTAATTGGGAAGTCTAATTATAAGGTTTTGCTATCAGTACTGACACTATTAACAATTTTCCCACTGATTCTCTGGCCAGAAATATGGAAAACACATACATACCACCTAGACCACACATTATATATGTACGCATACCTATTTACATAATATATAACATGCACATACTGAGAAATGTGTAGATATAAATATATCTGAATATATAAATATAAAATATATCTGAAAAGTTCATAACAGTTAAAATAATCTTTTTAAATTCCTGAGTGCTTTAAAATTTTTCAATTTTCCAAACACTTTTGCATCAGTCATCTCAAACAAATAGCTTAGGATCATTTGAAAGTGGGCAAGAAGCATGAAAAGCTGGAATTGCTTCTCTACATATATAAACCTCATTTTATTTTTGGATGGAGTCACTGTATCAGCAGATTTGTTGGATGGCATAGGCCTAATACATCTAAATTTAACAAATTGTTTTACAAAAGTCTTTCATGATGTCCTGTGAACAAAATGATGAAATGTTGAATGAAACAGGACAGTTAGATATGGAACATTTTTAACACCCATATCCATGAACTGCTAATGAATATTTCCATCTACCAAGGAGAGATTAGTTGTAACACGTTGTGCACAAGACAGACTATAATACTGAGACAGAAATAAATGGTCAGGATGATGAGAGGTAGTCAAAAGCATATCATTTGAGAAATCCCTAAAGGTTATTTCATCTGGAGAAGATTTAAGGAGAATATAGATATATAATAATTTATATATTTAATCTATATTTAAATATATAATTATATCTATATCCTAATATAGTATTTACAAATTTGAAGGGTCACTCTATCAAAAATTTTAAACTTAATCAATGTAATACAAATAACAGGATAAAGACAAAGGCGTGAAAATATTCATAAATTTTGACCTAATAAGATTTGACCTCAACATAAGGACAAACCTTCTGGCAATACTAAAATGAGATATCTGGGTAAAAGGTGAGTTCTCTATTCCTGGAGGACTAAACGAGTATTTGTCAGAGAGGATGTCACAGAATGTGAGACTTTTTTAGGTGACCTTTAAAGCTTCCTGAAGTGATTTATTTATTCACTCATTTCACAAATATATATTGAACTCCTACTAAGTACAATATTTATTGAATCCCTACTAAGGAACCATTGTAGGAACTAGAGAAACCATATAGAATAAGACAAATTTCCTGTCTTAATGAGACTATATTATATTGAAAAAAACAATGAATTTTTAAAAAATAATATAATATCAGTAAAATTGTTAGAAAGAGGGGGAGGGTTGTGGCTCAGTGGTAGAGCACTCACCTAGCATATGCGAGGCTCTGGGTTTGATCCTCAGCACCATTTAAAAATAAATAAAATAAAGGTTTTGTGTCCAACTACAACTAAAAATATTTTTAAAAAATTGTTAGAAAGAAAATAAACTCTTTGAATTATGTACTCCTTATAATTACTGAAATGGAGATCTTTTTATTTAGAGATCAGTAGTATGCCCATTAAACTTATTTCCACAAAGTAATCAGGCCCTGAGCTTGGTGAGAGAAAAGAGATTGGGAGACAAAAATTAAGAGTGGTGATTCTCACCAAAGTATATTACAGAATTCTTATAAAAGGCTGCATTAGCAGTGGGAGGTTCATAATCGGTGAAAACTCAAATTTCTTAATTCCTAACCCAATAAAATTCTTACTCTTCCCTCCAGGAGAGCATGTTTTTTAGAATCACAATATTAATGACAAAAGCAATGTGCTAGTTTATGTTCTTCAATCATCATTATAAATTATTGTTTCATAGACTTTGTATAGAGCAAAACAAAGTGTAGTCTATGTGAGCATGCAACTAAGTGCTACTATTAAGTCAATCATAAGCAAAATTATTAAGTGAACAGCTTTTGTTCCTGGGTGCAGAGATTGGAAAGAAAGGACAACTTGACCAGACCCTGCCTAACAAATCACTAGCTCTCCTATTTGGCAGATCTTTTTAAATATCTTTTTATATCATTTTTTAAATCTCTGCCTTACAAACCCATGCTCCAGCTCAGCGAATCTCTGCACTGAAGACAAGGTCAACAAAATTGTGATTTATAAATTGAATACAACAAAGTCAGATATATGTATCTTTATTGTGACAGCTACCCACCCAACCCAATGTTCTGGCAGTATAGAAGCATTTGAAATATGAAAAGGCAAACAAATATTCTTTCTCCAGGAAGCAAATTAGGCCAAAAGCAAACTGTAAAATGAATTGGAAACAGCCATCCTGCCCTGGACCAGTCAGCAAAATGCAAAGCAAAGCCTAAGCACCCTTGGTCACCCCCACTCCCCTGGGTGGTGAGTCAAAATGAAACATCACCTGATGCAGAAAACAAAGCCAGGTTTAGTCAAGCCTAGAGAGGCACTGCCAAACAGAGGGTGGAGGGGGAGTTAAAACAAATATCCAGATGAACATTCGAAAAGGCAAACAACCAAAACAAATAAACAAATACAAAAGATAATTTTAAAGGATAATAGCAAATTTCCCAATTCTGCTTGAGACAGAGGAATAGGGGCCACACAAGGAGCATTGTCCTGCCTGCCAAACTCTTTAGTACTCATGTAAATCACCCCAAGGCCAGGACACTTACAAGTGATGATTTCTGAGGAGGGAAAAGACTGGGCAGAGCTCATGTCTCCAGGGTGTGGAAGTTGTTTTCAACTCCTAGTTCATAAGCACTTAGCTAGGGCGACAGCTGCTCACTGTTGATTCCATATTGGTACAGGACAGAAAGCTGGCCGGAGTAGGGGCATTTGAAGGAGTCTTTGGAGATTACTCTCCACAGGGCCTGTATTAGATTGTGTAATCAGACATGTGGGTGGTGTCTTTCCTCTCCCCTTCCCTGCTCCCTGTTCCAATGCCTTTTACCCTTTCTAGTGATTCCTGTCATCCCAGTGCTCTCCCACAAAAAGAGTCTCTGACTTCATAGCATGCCCCACCCAGGGGCTTCTCTTTGAGAATTTGATATGCAATGCTATATTTGTTTCCTAGGCTGGCCATAACAAATTATCACAAACTACGTGGCTTGAAAACCAGAAATTTTTCTCTCAAAGTTCTGGAAGCCTGAAATCCAAAATTAAGGCATCTGCAGAACTATGTCCCCCCTCAAACACTAGGGAAAATATTTTCCTTGCCTCTTCTAATTTCTGGTAGCTCTTGGCATCCCTTGCCTTGTGTGTGCATCATTCCTATCTCTTCCTCAACTTCATGTGACTATCTTCCCTATGTATGTCCATGTCTTTGAATAGCAGTCATATAAAGACGCCAGCCATTGGCTTTAGGGCCCTCTTTAATTCAGAATGATTTTAAGTTCACTACTCATACCCTCAAACATGCAATTTCCAAGTAATGTCACATGCTATGGTCCAAGAAGACATGAATTTTTGGAGGACACTATTTAACTCTGTACAGAGGCAATATTTAATGCAAAATAATATATTTTCCTTAGTGAAAGAGGATGTCAAGTGTGAAATGGCAAGTGTGAAACTGAAAGACAGTTTGGGAGACAGGATAGCCATTTGAAGGCCTATATATCCATTCTCAGGCAGTATGAATTGAATTTATTTTTGAAAAAAAAAAGAAAGAAAATTGAAGTCTTAGCTATTCTGTAAATGTTAATATTTTGGAGATATTAAATTTGCTTTGCTGGATACCTAAGATTTTGGGAGTCAATGTCAAGTCCTTCTCTCAAGGCATGTGGATCCCATCTTTGTTGCATGCTAGTTACATGACCTTGTGCAACTCATGATATCCCATGACCTCATTTTCATCTATAAAATAATATTAAAAATAGTTTCTGCTTGATAAATTCATTGTGGAGGTTAAATGGACTAAATCATGTATAGCACCCATAGCCTGCCTAACCCCAAATCAGTCCTTGATATAATTTCTAATATATTTAATAATTTATTGTTATTCTTACTTTACAAGTTGGGAAAAGGTATAAAATAATCTAAGCAGAGGCACAATGCATTTTACTCATTTAAGCACTCTTTAAATATCCATGTATTTACTTTTAGGACAATTGTTAACATACTAATTCCCCTGAGCCCAGTACATAACAGTCCACACCTTAGTCATTTGGGGCAATGTTTTATTTCTACTTATTAATTAAAGATGCTTAGGGTCAGAGCCCTGGAAGAGAATGTCTTCCTACATAACATGTCTACTAGCAGGGTTTGAGCCCAGACCTATTAAGATATCCAGGACCCATTTTCCTAATGTTTTAGATGTGATTTTTTTAGTCTCACATTCTCTGTTGTTTCTCTAATTTAAGAGCACAGGATTTGAAGAAAGATTGTCTGGATGTAAAAACCTACTACTCCTAATTCCTAGCTATACATCCTTAAACAAATAATATAAACTATCTGACCCTCAGTTTTCCCAACTGAAAAATGAATACAATAATTTTGTTTATCTCATAGGTATTGTTTTAGTCATCTTTTTAGTGTTGTGATTGAAAGATCTGAGCAGAACAATTTCAGGGGAGGAAGTTTATTTGGGTGCTCACAGTTTCAGAGGTCTCAGTCCATTGAGAGCAGGCTCCATTTCTTGGGGCTCAAGGTGAGGCTGAACATTATGGTGGAAGAGTATGGCATAGGAAAGTGGCTAACAAAAATGAACAGGAAGTAGAGAGAGAAACTCCACTCCCCAGATACAATTATATATTCCAAAGCTACACCCACAATGCCTACCTCCTCCAGTCACATCCCATCTGCCTCCAGTTAATCCCCATCAGGGATTAATTCACTGATTAGTTTAAGGTTCTCACAACCTAATAATTTCCCCTCTGAACCCTCTCTCATTGTCTCACATGTGAGCTTTTGGGGAACACCACATCTAAACCATAACAGGTGTATTATGACTATTAGAATAAATAATTCATTTAAAGAACTGAGCACTATTCCTGGAATATGGTAAACTCTTAAAATGATAGCCATTATTGCTGTAATTAATATGGGTACCTGCTTCCCATCAAGTTCTCTGACTTTATCTTTAATAGTCTAAGCAAATCTTATTTTTTAATTGTCAGAACCTGTGAGTTACTTATTCCCATTTACGTGAAAATAACCTGAGAATTAGGGCAATCAAGGAACTTAGCCATAGTAATTCATCTAAAAAATGGCAGTTATGAATTTAGAAATAACCCCACACGACATCAGAGCCCAGTACATAACAGTCCACACCTTAGTCATTTGGGGCAATGTTTTATTTCCACTTATTAATTAAAGATGCTTAGAGTCAGAGCCCTGGAAGAGAATGTCCTCCTATATAACATATCTACTAGCAGGGTTTGAGCCCAGGCCTATTAAAATATCCAGGACCCATTTTCCTAATGTCTTAGATGCCCCATAATTTTGCTTATTTCTCCCAATGGGGAAAATTGATGTTTTAAAACTGGAGGGTTTTTGTTTTGTTTTGTTTCGTTTTATTGCACTGGGAATTGAATCCAGGGGCACTCGTCCACTGAGCTAAACCTCCATACCTTTTTATTTTCATTTATGTATTTTTTTATGTTGAGACAGGATCTTGATGAGTTGCTTAAGGCCCTACTACGTTGCTGAGGCTGGCCCTGAACTTGCAATCCTTCTGCCTCAGCCTCCTGAGTTGCTGGGATTACAGTTTGTTCCACTGCACCCTGCTATAAATGGAATTCTACCTGAAATATACCTGGAAAATATTTTAAAACCTGACTAAACAAAGCATAACAGTTTCTTAGGTCACAAAATAGAATACTTTACTCACAACATTTTGTACCTTGAATAACTTGTGATCAGAGAATACTCATAGTAAACTACAACTTTAGATAATCTTTCTTGAGGGGTAGGGTTTACCATTTACTAAGGACTTTCAAATACAAAAGGCAGGGTAACCAAAATAATGACAATGGCTACCAAGGTTCTCCTATGTTCCAGGCACTGTGCTAATTGCTATACATACATAATCTTATGAAATATTTACTATCTTATAAGGACTATTATAAGGAAGCTCTATAAGGTAGGTACTACTATTCATTGTCCTCATGTTTTAGACAAAAACCATGGGGCTCAGAAAACTAAGCTATTTTCTCTAGAAAACAAAGCTTACTATTATATAGCACAGAAGAATCTGGAACCTGAAATCATGAGCTCTATAATTCGCTTATATGAGCTCTTAACTACTGTGGTAGAAAAGTGAACCTGCCTTTGAATCTGGCCAGCACTATGACTGGCATAGAGCAGGCATTCAAGTAATAGTGACTGTTATAATCTCTATATATTATCAAAAACAAAATAAAATCAGGTTGGAGGAAGAGGTAAAATAACTTATCAATACATCAGTTAATCCAATAGGCATATGCTGTATTATTCAATATCTGAATGAGAAGCAAGGAGCAAGGTTTTGTCCTAAGTGTGCTATGTCATTAATGTAGACCAAATACATTTGTGTCTTTCCACAATGTCAGAAATTATTTGAATGACAATAAATTCATAGGCTGTACCACTTTCATCAGTGGCAGTTCACTAAATATTTGTGGGTCACTTCGTAGTCACAAGCTGTACAATCACAGGTTCTTGTATCCCAATCTAATATCTGTAACATTCAAGTCACACATCACACTTAACATGTGTGTGTGTGCGCACACACGCTATAGAAGTCTAAGAAAGGGTTAATGCAGCCACAGGGGTTAAGAAGGCTAAACTGAGA
This sequence comes from Marmota flaviventris, assembly GCF_047511675.1. Taxonomy (NCBI): domain Eukaryota; kingdom Metazoa; phylum Chordata; class Mammalia; order Rodentia; family Sciuridae; genus Marmota; species Marmota flaviventris. The sequence continues at coordinate 64,514,795 of NC_092518.1, read as the reverse complement.
GAGAAGGCAGGAAACATATATGAATGCAAAGAGTCACTGTAGGTGGTCAGATAAGATTATTATTCAATCAAAGAACTTATTCAGGGCACAGAGTTACAGGTGTCAAAGTACAGGAACTTATTCTAGGTCAAAGTCCAGAGGGAGAGCAGCAGTTTGGAGTATCAACTTGTGATATCAGCTTTGATTGGAGCTTGCATGATCATCACAGGCAGGAGAAATTGCACTCAGCTAAAGGCTGAGAACAGAGATTTGGAGGTTAATCACTGGCGATTTTCTTGGTCAAGGTTCCTGAAGAATGACCATGTTGCTACCACGTCCACTCTCAGGTTGCTCCTCCTTTTATGGATTTTAAGTGAAGAGGTTGCATCATTTGGTAGGCTTGGGCTTGTGTATTCAATAACCTTATGTACCTTGTTTTTCTGACATGAGTTTAATATGCTCATGCTTCCATGTGCTTCTGATTGATTTGATAAATTCACAAGTGGTCATTCTTTTTTAAATATATTTTTTTAGTTGTTGATGGACCTTTATTTTATTTATATGTGGTGCTGAGAATTGAACCCAGTGCCTCACACATGCTAGGCAAGCAGTCTACCACTGAGGCATAACCCCAGCCCACAAGTGGTCATTCTTATTAGCATGATTCATTTATCAGTTTATGCCTTATGGTGGTGCCAGGCAGATGATTTTTTACTTGTACAAACAAGGTATAGAGTCATTCCACCTCAGCACTCAAACTCAAAATGGAGTAGCTTATGGCAAACTACTGCTTTACAAAATGGAGTAACAAGGTTTAGTCACAGCCTGAAAACTGCTGTTTTATACATCATGGAGTAATTCAGAACAGAATGCAGCCTATTTTCCACAGATTTAGATTTAGATACAGGTGAATCCACAATGTAAAGCCTGGCTGTCTCACCAGAACTAGTTTTATGTTAAAATGCCTCTTCAATTGGCGTGCAGCTACTGTTTTAAAGCACTACCATACAGGACTCTCTTTGTGTTCAAACAATGAATACTGTAACTATGCCTCCCTGTAAAATGTAAATTCTCCCTGTAAAAGAAGCAGAGAAAGTCACTAATTTCTAGCAGTGAAGATAGTTTATGTTCTGGCAGGATACCAGGTACTGAATCTACCACCTAGTAGGAAGGTCTCCAAAAGCAGACAGGCAGAGTAGATGACAACTTAAACACCATACTGAGGGCAAAATCTGCCACCAATTTCTCGGAATGAGGAGTGAGATAAGTATTTTGACCATTAATTCACATCTTTCTGGCCTTTACATCTTTCTGGCCTTTAAGTTGTCTAGCTAACTTGATTACACTGTTCATATCTTCTTGATTATCTTTGTAAAAGTATTAGAACTAATCTTTCTTTAAATCCAGAAATCTCTCAGCCGCTTTCTCTCTCCCTCTCCCTCTCCCTTTCTCTCCTTCTCCCTCTCCCTCTCCCTTTCCCTCCCTCATTCTTTCACACACACACACACACACACACACACACACACACACACACAATATCTCCATTAGCCCACAAACCACAGGCATACTTCTAAGCAAGCCAGAAAATAAACCTTTGCTTAGATTTGTTTTGTTGAGTTTGAGTTACTATTCCTCTTCTCATCCCACCTGCCTGCCAACAATTTAATTCATTTCAGAACAGGATTTAAAAGTGCCAGAAAGAGAAAAGAAACAGGAGTCACCAAATCTGGCTCCTTTCTAAAGTTCTCAGTCCTTGTTAAAATACAGATTTCAGGGCTAGGGTTGTGGCTCAGTGGTAGAGCGCTCGCCTAGAATGTGTGAGGCACTGGGTTCGATTCTCAGCACCACATAAAAATAAATAAAATAGAGGTCTATCAAAAACTAAAAATATTTTTTAAAAAATACTACTTTCCATATAACCAGAGATATGAAACATTGTGCTCTATATGTGTAATATGAATTATAATGCATTCTGTTGTCATAACAAATCAAAATTAAAACAAAACAAAAAATATAGATTTAAAAGCCCTAACTCCAGAGATTCTAGAACATTAGTCTTCCCCAGGTCCTGGGAATCTTCTTTTAATAAAACATGTCAGATTTTTCTGATGCCACCCTTTGAAAACCAGCATATGGAAATCACTGGACACATTGTTTTATAAGTACTTTACTCAAAATACCATATGCAATTCACATAATGTATAATGCACAAATCTTTGATGACTTTTTACATATGTGTTCACTCATGTGACTGTCACTCAGATCACATATGGAATATTTCTATCACTCAAACTCAGAAAGTTTCCTGTGCTCCTTCCCAATGGCTATACCCTTATCCCCCAAACTAGTTACTATTCATACTTACAGCACTATTGATTGAATTTTCCTGTTATTGAACTTCATATAACAGTATCACTCTTTGGTTTTTGGTTTCTTTCACTTAACATAAAGTCTTTGGGATTCACCCATGGTCTTGTGCATTTAGTAGCAACTACAGTATTTTTTACTACACATAAAAGCATTAAATGTTGAAGCTTGAGGGGAGTTTAAAAACTATATATCAGGGATTAGAACTCAGGCTCAAAAATCTGAAAGAAGCCAGACAGAAAACCAAAAGAGTAAAGCAGTAATGAGTGGTAGGATTCTTGAAAGCAAGGGTGTGCTCCCCTGCTAAAGGAAATTCCCTGAATGTATTTAGTTCCTGCTGGTCATTGCCATGTAGGAATGTGGCACTAGTATATCCAGATCTCTCAATTTTTCAAGAGAAATTGAAATATGGATTATTTTTGTAGAATCTTCTCACTCTTAATCAAATTTGAAATAAGTACAAACTGATCAAAATATCTGCAGGCCACATCAAGCCTGTGGGTAGCCATGGGTAAGTTCTGACTAGTCTAGTCTCCCCATTTCCAGAATAGGAAATAAGGCTCAGAAGAGAAGGGACTTATCCATGGTCACAATGAAAGTTAGGGGCAGAGTTGAAGAGAGTCTCCCTGAGATGAAGTCTTTGCTTTTTACCAACTATAGAACCCCCTTGGCACATGATTTAGCCTTTCTGGACCTCAGTTTTCTCATCTGTGAAATGGAGGGGGAAATGCCTACCATATTCTGTTCTTGTAAGAATTTAATGAGTTAATGTATGTAAAAAACTTAGTATAGTATCCAGTGCTTAGTATGTACTATAGAAGTGTTGTTTTGTTGTTGTTTTCATGGTATGGGAATAATATTATTTATCATTTCTGAGAAGTTAGTTTCTCTAGGATATGTTATCAAAATATGATATCAGAACATTTCTAAATTATCAGACTTGATGAAGCAGAGCATTTAAATGAGTTACCAATGCCAGTTCTTCATTTAATCAAAATATGTTCAAGTGATTTTTCAGCTCGAGAATAAAAGGCATAGCTGCCAACAGAAGAAAAATGTGCAAATCTGTTAATTTGTGAAAAATAGGTTTCCCTTTTTTCTTTGAAAGTTGGAAGTTAGCTCAAAACAGAACAGTAGAGTTTTGATTAGACTTTAAGATGATTGGGCTGGGGCTGTGGCTTGCACATGTGAGGCACTGGGTTCAATCCTCAGCACCACATATAATAAATAAAGGTATTATGTCCATCTACAACTAAAAAATAAAAATTTAAAAAAAAATTAAAAATAACTTTAAGATGAGTTGTACAGTTTGTCAGAGATGTAGGTATTTTACCTGGTAATGTAAGAACTATGGGGAATTTTAAAAGTACAAACCTAACATCAGTTTCTCTTGTATAGGGCTTTAGAATTTTCGAAAACTCTTTCACAAATATGTGAATCCTAGATAGTTAGAAGAAACTGAGGAAATCATCCAACACCCTTCATTTTTAGATGAGGAAACACACCCAGAGAAATTGCTACGAAATCATACAGCTTCTCTAAATGGTCAGAGGATATTGAGACAGGAAATAATTAGATCATGAGAACTATAATCAATAGTCAATGTGGCTGCATTTGCAAATTAGCACAGGATAGAGAAAGAGGTAGTTGTGAACTAGGGAAATCATGTAGAACTACTTGGAAGAGCAGCTTCTCAGATGAGTTAGAAAGATAGATCAGATTACTAAAGGTAGAAAGCCAGATAGGAGGTATAGCCACAAGAACAAAGATATTATAGATGTGCTGTGTGGGTAGCACAATGTAGAGACTAACAAGTCTAGGCAGGTATAAATGTGAAGGGAATGAACATTGCCAGAGAGGGAGGATGGTACTGCCTACTGGAGGGTTTTGAAATGAAAACTAAAAGTCCCCTCTGTCCCCACTACCCACAGTTACAATGAAATGATTAACAATATATTTTTGAAATTTGCCAGAAATGCCTTCCATAGAGTTCTTTTTAAATAAAAATCTTTATTTTTCAAACTATGTTACCTTTTCAGTCACCCTAATGCAGCACAGTGACTACATTGTACCATACCTAAGTTACACAGATGCTGAAAGCAAAAAATTCCCCCATAAGTACCACATGGTCTGTTTAAAGGCAACTGAAAAAAAAATCTCTATGCTCTCTTAAAAATTACAAAAACCAAAATGCCTTTTCAGTCCTTGACAAATAATTCATCAGTGTAATCTTTCCCATTTGCACATGTTGGTAGAATCTGCTCTGCTGGCATGCATGAAGAAAATACAAATGTTCCAGGAATCTGATGTGATTCCTCATTAATGATATTTTCTGCTCCAGTCTTTCAGCCAAGAAATAATCAGAGAATAAGTAGGGGACTATCTTTCTGTCGGGGGTATACACAAAAACAGAAACTCAGTTTCAGATAATCCAGCTGTGCTAGAAAAATCAAATACAGTAGTGACAAAGAACAAAATAATGACAGAAATGGAATGGAAGGAAATGGGAAAATGGAATTTGTTTATGCAAATATGCTGCTAGAGGAAGTGATTGAGATGAAATAACTAAACCAAGAGGCCCATGTTAGGGTTAGCAGGGAGGAAATCAGAGTCAGAATTACAGGGTGTTAAGAAAGCCTGCATTAGAAAGCTCTTGAGATATTAAGAAGGAAGATCAGTTGATAGAGCAGATTAAAAACCTCTCAGGTATTCTTGAGGGAATGATAATGAATACCAGGAGGTTAGTAAATTAACAAGATATATAAGGCAGTTAGGAATTGTCAGTATCACATATTTCTTGACCAATGATATTTAAAATATTTGCACATTTACTGTCATGTCTCTGCCAAATTCAACTTTGTCTGAATAGCTCTGTATCACATTATGTCTATGAACACATACTCTTCCTTCACATACCCTAGGCTTCATCCAAGCTGAATTATTGCTTCTTCATTCACAGGCTGCAGTTCCCAACCACTATGTCTTTGTTTTTGCTATTTCCTCTGATGAGAATGTACTTTTCTAATTTTACCCCATATTGGGATGATCAAATCTTACCCTTCTTCCAAGGTCCAACTCAAAAGCCCGTTCAAAAGCCACCACTTCTACTGAGCCTTCCCAGATTCTCCCCCTACTCCTCTCCACCACCATATGCAGAAGCTCACTCACTCTTTCCACCTTGAGAGGGTTTATCTGTCACTGTCTCAGATGACATTTAGCAGCAGTGGTATCTGCATATTTATACTAATGTACGAATTTTGCCTTCTCCACTCGCCTGTAAATTCTTTAAGAAAGAGCTCCAGATGAATTCAGCTTTGTATTCCTCATCCAGCACACAAACACCAAACACACATCACACACACACACACATATGCATGCAGCAACTGCAACACAATACCTTTAACTGCTTGCATACTCAATAACTACTGTAGAAAGAGTGAGAAGGAAGGAATGTGAGTTTACTTTATGGAAAGACAAATGTATTGGAGCAATCAGTTGGGTTTATATAAAAAGTTGAGAGAGAGGGATTTTGTTTGGCTAAATTTTATCATTTGCTGCAACTTGGTAATTATCTATTTTTAGGTACTAACGTTATTTCTAATCTTCACAGCAACTCAGTAAATACCTATTATTATCTTCTACTTTCCAGATGAGGAAAGTGAGTCCCAGAGAATTTTAGTAACTTGGCCAAGATCACACAGCTAGTAAAAAGCAGAGCTGGGAGTTGAACCTAGACCTGCCCTACTTCAAAGCCTGTGTCCTTTCTATGAGCACATTTTTAACAAGCACTTTTAAAAATTATTATCTCATTTGTACACAGCACAACTGCAGGGTTGGATTCTGTCCCTCCTGCTGCATCATCCAACTCTATACTCCCACCTTCCCCCTTAGTCACCCCATAACCTAAGTCCTTTAGAGGGAAGCCTTAGCATCCAAAAGATAAGCACCTTTTACATTATTTTTTAAATGATGAACCATAAGTTTAAATTTTACCTTTGATCAAAATGTACATATGCCAAGTTTTGAGCTTCTTTCTAAACTTTCTGATATTATCTTTCCTTCTCCCATCCCCTTTTGTTCCCCTCCCTCCCTCTTCCCTGCTTTTCTCCCTCTATCCCTCTTCCTCCATTTCCTTCTCTTCCTCCCTCTCCACCAACTTCTCTCTCATCCCTGCCTTCTTGGTACCATCAGCTCAGACTTATTTTGCTTTCTGGGTCAACCAATATTGGCAAAGCCCAGAGAGTAGGGGTCCAGGAAATAGAGAAGGCCAGATCCCTACAATATGTGCCTCCCCAGGAGTGGGATTATAACAGAGGATTCCTATACTCCTGTTAGGCTTCAATGATGGTTGCCTTGGCTCTTAACTAAGGCACCCTGGTTAGCACATCACTAAGGTTCAATGAAACCTCAACATTTAACTCATAAAGCAAATATGCTAACACAAGATTCCTTATTAGGAAACCAAAAACATGCTGTGACCTAAAGGATGCCAAAATGATCTCTCTGTCCCCAGGATATCTCTCTTAACAGAAGGGTCTTGAAGGAGTTGCAGTCTGTCAGAATACCCTATGAAAAAAACAAACACCCTCAAGAAATTTCCTTTTAAACCCCTATAAGATAGTATACTTCAGTAGTACATTTCCAAAGTGACAGCTATTCAAGAGGAAAGACCTCCTAAGTATAGGAAAAGAAATAAAGTAAGAAGATGACAAATGTCATAAAGGGATAGGAAAGAGTGACAAATTTTGACTTCTTCAGAGTTGTCCTGGGATAGACTCTGTTTCCATTTAATTACCAGGTGCTCTGGATCCTAGTCATATGCATGAATAGATCTTCTTCAGCTTTCCAAAATCCATAGGAATTAGGAACTCCCAGTACCCCAGTGCTGTGTTATGGTGTGTTGTTGATAATGAAGTTTCAATCTGTCCTAAGCACATGATGGGTTAAATTTAAGAAAGTGCTGCAAACTCTAACGCAATCATAGGAATAACATGTTGAACAAAACAGACACCAGGGTGGGACTGCCCCCAAGGGGTAGCTGGGCATTGTGCCAGAGACCCATGGGGTAACGTGTCCTGTTGATTATATTTCAGGGTAAGGAGAAGGAAAGCTAGGAGCCTGAATTGCTTAAAAATGCATCACAGTCAGTTTTGGGGGATGAAGACCCCTGCAGAAACCTAAAAATGTTCAGATTGTACATTTACTAGCAAAATAAAATTATGTTTCTTAGTGGAATGTACGAAGTAGAATTTCAACTCATTCAGCCTTTCCCTTCTCTTTCTTCCTAAGCTAACAATCAACATATGTATCTTATTAACATAACTGAGCATGAACATTTCTTATTATTGTGCAGCCTTTTCATATCTGTTAACTGAACATACTTGCCTTTTTTTCCCTGAAATATTCATTTGCCCAGTTAACAAAACTTTATTTACTTAAAATGTTTTCTTAACCATTCTAAGGGCTCCATAAATTCCATCGTGTTGTGAGTGTAAGAAGTAGGATTAAAGTGTGGGGGAAACATGAAGAGAGTTTGGATGTGATTACTTTCCTATTCTTACTTGACTAATTCAGGATATTAAAACCACTTTAGGCATCTTGACAAAAGTCAGTATAGCTCTTTCTTTCCACTCAAAAGAGAATAATTCTCGATGTTTAGGCAGTTTGGAACTTGTACCAAAAGACACTGAATTTGGTCTTTGCTGTTTAGTGGAGGGGAGTGGGGGAAGAAAGTTCACTGTGTTTACCCACTGAATAAATATGCCTGTAGGCAAGGCAATGTTCAGTGCTTTAGTCAAAGGACTTTTTAAACATCTATCTTGGCTGTTCCACAATCCCCATGTTAATCATCTCATCTTCCTGCTAAGGTACCTCCAGTTCTGATTCTAGAGAATTTTTTTGGTAAACTAAATCATCCATAATCCAGCCAGGAAGAAAAGATAAAAGCTCCTGAGGGGTAAAAAAAAAAAAAAAAAAAAAATCAATGCTTTAAAATCCATGTGCTATAGATTTATTCATATGAGAGCCCTTGCTCAACTCCTACACAATTCGAGAAGTTCACCAATCCAGTTTTCTGATTCACTGATGATAAGAAAGAATAAATTATAATGAATTTATTGCTACTACAGCTTATTATTACTGTCACTATTATTAAACATTGTTGGGTGTCACTAGCTGCCAAATATTTTTCTAAGCCTTTTACATACATCATTTCACTGCCTCTTTGTGACAACTCTGAAAAGTTAAATACAATTAAAAGCTCCATTTCACAGCTTCATAAACTGAGGTGTAGACTCTAAATTCTAGAGCAGCTAAGTAATTTACCCAGTTTGTATATACTTGGCTTATAGGTAGTGATGTAAAGGGCTATTTGATAGCAAAAGGTTAGCAAAATATAAAGGAATAAGAAAATAAAAGAAGTTGGAAAACATAGCAATTTGTAAGTTTTTATTTGGAGACAGACTGCTTCATATTTCTCAGTAGCTTTCAGAGGGTAACACAGTGTTACAAGAGTGAAACTGATGGGTTTCTGTAAGTATGACTCCAAACAATTAAAATAGATCAAATTATGTTCAAATCATCTACTTAATAGTGGATAAGGACAGGTAACATATGCTTTAGATACCTCTCTGATTTCTTCATAAAGTAAACAATAGTGTTTTGGCTTCTCAAATGGGAGGAAGGCTTCAGATATCTGAAAAATTAGCATCAACAGAGCACATCATTCCCTGATGATGGTGGTATTTTTTCAATATTTATTTTTAAGTATAGATGGACACAATACCATGCCTTTATTTTTATGTGGTGCTGAGGATTGAACCCAGGTCCTGCCCGTGCTAGGCGAGCGCTCTACCACTGAACCACAATCCCAGCCCTGATGGTGGTATTTTTATGTATGGTACACCTCTAGAAAAGAAAACATTAAAAGGGAGGGAGAGAATAAACTCAAACTGAAAAAGATCTTGACTTTTCAAGACCTCCACATTCAGGTTCAGCTAGCCCAGATTGTGAGTTTGTTATGTTTTGGGCTTATTCCATTTCCAGAGTTTATCTCATTATGCTGACTAATGTGGAATTGACCATTTTTAAAGGAGACTTGAGATCATGTCTAAGTTGATATGTGATTTGAAGTGGCCAAATACAACCACCAACCCCACTCCTTACTGAGATGAAAATAACTGCCCCTGAGCCTTGCCTAAAATGGTCACATGGCTCAAGCCCAGGGTATAATTGTGATCTGGCATGAGAAAAGAAAGTGAAGTACTAAGCAGGGTCACTTTGCAAGAGGCCAGTCCTTATCAGTCTACCTGGGTGCTGCCTGGAGCTCCAGAGTGGCTCAAGAAAGTCTGAGAACCCTGGGCCAGGATATTCAGAAAGTGCCAGGGGATATGAAAGACTGCCCCAACCAAGTACCCATCAAAAAAGTGGCCTCCCTCATATTCTTACTCTATTAAACTAGCCTAGGTCTGTCCATGGTAAAGATTCCAAAAAACATTACAAGAAGGGATCCTAAGACTGAGTAGGTGGGCAGGGGAAGGGGCTGAAGGGCTGCAGGCTGCTCTCTAAGTGGAAATTAAACAAATGGCCCCGTGTGGATAAAGTAAGCGTAGGTTACATGAGACAGACATAAAAAAATCAAGTCTCAAACCGCTGTGGTCATTCAGAAATGTTTGCAACTTTTCACAAGGGCAGTGGTATTACTCCCAATTTCCTGGCCAAATATTTATTAAGGTAACCAAGGACAGAGTACACGAGGCTGCTTCACATCAGCACAGCATCCTACTTTCCTTGCGGCTCTGAACTGTGAGGTACTGTCAAAAAAACTCTTCCACACTCGAAATAGCTACGTTACAGAGGAGAGTTGGAACGTGTTCTGGGAGTGGGTGTGTTTGTTTGAGTTCAGTGTGTGCAGAAAAGGCAAGCCTCCACAGCCATTCACACACTTCCCTCCTCAGCGATGGGTACGCAGACAGCCGAGCTCCTGCACTAAGTCTCTGAATGGTAATGTACATTTATAAAGATTATTTTCTTAACTATTTTGAGGCATTTTATAAATAATATGCATGTGTCTGCTGAGCGCATATGTGTGTATATATATATATGCATATATACATGTATATATATTTAGTCAACTTTTGCTTGTTTTCTCCTGGGGTTGGTCATGTGTGGTTACTTATGTGGTATGATTTCTGAGGTGTCAGAAAGAGCTGTCCCCTACCTCCTACCCTAGTCACCCAAAAATATCTTTTGGGTTGGCCCACCACAGAGCCTAAAATCCCCTTATTGCTCAAATATTTGATTTAGTCACTGAAAGCAGCTGTTAAAATCCAAGTGTTGCATTGGGGTATTAGGCAGACATTTGAAATTAAAGACCATGTAAAACAAAACAATATGGAGAAATTGCTTCTGATATAATGTTAAGAATGCAAAAATGACGTGCAAAGTCTGGGTCAGGTGCTATTCTTAAAATGTAATGGGGCCAGAGCCAGTATCTATGCACCAGTTCATGAATATGAGCTTGTGATAAGAGAAACCCAGCACTGTTGGACAGATTTTGTTCTGATTTATGTTGAATGAGTGCTTTCCACAGTTTCTGATCCTCAGCTCCCACTCTCTTCACAGTGTATCTGACACCTCCCCTTGCTGAGCTCCAGAGGCTCCCAGTGACCTCTTGGTAATCAGCCTTGGCGGGTCCCAAATCCCCACCCCTTGGAAAACTCACGGAGCCTGACGTCTGCCTGTGAGCGGCTTTCAGAAAAGACCTTACAAGCACCCACCCAATCTCTCTTGGTAGCAAATTGCCAAACCAAGCCCATTTCCTCAAAAGATGGTAGAGGACTTAGCTGCCTCCTATATTGCTCTGAAATTGGAGAACGAAATTCTGCAGGCCCAAGTGCAGCGTCTGATGGAAGAAAATGCTGCCCTCCAGGCCCAGATCCCAGAGCTCCAGAGAGCCTGTGCAGCCAAAGGGGATGAACCCCTCCAAAAGCCCTCCGAGGCCCAGGAGCCACAGAAGTCCCCAGAGCCCCAGGCTCTCCCAGCAACCTGGGGATTCCAAGAGTCCCCAGAGATCCAGGAGCCCCAGGAGTCCCCAGAGGCACGGGCTCCCCAAGCAACCTGGGGGTTCCAAGAGCCCCCAGAGATCAAGGAGCCCCAGGAGTCCCCAGAGACCTCAGCTCCCCCAGCAACCTACGGGTTCCAAGAGCCCTCAGAGATCAAGGAGCCCCAGGAGCCCCCAGAGGCCTTGGCTCCCCCAGCAACCTGGGAGTGCCGAGAGCCCCCAGAGACCAAGGAGTCCCAGGAGTCCCCAGAGATCAAGGAACTCCAGAAGTCCCCAGAGCCCTTGGATACCCCAGCAGTCTGGGAACTCCAAGAGCCCTCAGGGAATGAGGAGCCCCAGGGACCCACAGAGCCCCAGGAGCTCACTACCTGGAAGCCCACAGCATTCCAGGAGCCCCAGGAGGCCCAGAAGCCCTGGGAGCCCTCAGGCACCCAGGATACCTCAGCGTCCCAGGAGCCCCAGAATTCAGAACCCCCATATGCCCCAAGTGCTGAGGAATCCCAGGAGGCACCACAATGCCAGAAGACCTCAGCACACCTGGAGCTCCTTGAGCTTCCAGCTCCCCAGGAGCCTCTGGAGCCTCGGGTGCCCCAGGAGCCCCTGGATCCTTCAGATACCCAGGAGTTCCTAGAACTCCCAGCACCACCCCAGGAGTCCCTGGAAGGCTTAATAGTGGTGGATACATCAGCCACCTCAGAGTTCCCTCAGGCCTCCAGTGGGTTAGAGGTTGCTGCTTTCCCCCTAGAATATCCTTTAGCCTTCAATGGGGATGCCCAGAAGCTTCCTGAGTTCCTGATCCAACTGAGTAGTTACATGAGAATCAGAGGGCACCTGTATCCCACGGAAGCAGCCCTGGTGAGCTTTATTGGCAATCGCTTCTCAGGTGAGGCAGGAAGGTGGTTTCAGCCCTTGCTGGATATACAAAGCCCCCTGCTGGAGCAATTTGAAAGTTTCTTACAAGTGCTCCTGGATACTTTCGACAATCCAGAAAACCTGGAAGATGCCAACTACCACACCCGTCAGCTGTGCCAAGGGGAGGGATCTCTCCACCAGTATGCAACCCATTTCCACCTTATTGCTCAAGATTTGAACTGGGATGAAAGCACTCTCTGCATCCAATTTCAAGAAGGGCTTGCCAGTTCTATCCTGAATGAGCTGTGTCTCACAAGTTCAGTCACCAGCCTATCTAATCTGATCACTCAATGTATCAGTCTGGAAGAGAAGCTGAGTGGTGAGGCTGATCCCAACCCACCAGGGGCAAGCCCTTCCAAAGATAGAGATAGGCTTGAGAGTCCACCAGCTGAAAATCAGCCTGCGCAAGCTGTGGGTAATCGTCCACACCTCAGTGAAGCTGAACGGGCCCGCCGCCGTGAAGGCCACTTGTGCCTCTACTGTGGCCATCCTGGTCATTTCGCCAGAGATTGCCCTGTCAAGCCACAACGTGCTCAGCAGGCGGGAAACATCGAGGCCCGGCGGTAAGGGGGACCCCGGGCGGGCCAATCTACAAATATGCGTCCCCCTGTCTTCCAATATCCATGTCCCGTACCCTATGGCTGACTGTTGAAATCCGACTGGGAAGACGACAGTTCTTTGAGCAAGCAATGGTGGATTCAGGCTCCTACAGAAACAGCATTGACCATTCCGTGGTTCTTCGAGAGAAGCTGCCCATCCGCAATAACATCTTTCCTCTGATGCTCGAAACCGTTGATGGACGTCCGTTGATTAATGGACCCATAACCAAGGAAACACCACCTGTTGAAGTCAAAATTGGAAACCATGTTGAAGAGCTCCAGTTTGACATTATTCATGCTCCGAGGTACCCTCTGATTCTTGGAATCCACTGGCTGGAAACGCACGACCCAAACATCGAGTGGAGTACCCGCACTGTGTCCTTTCCATCACGTTATTGTCACTACAATTGCTTCAGGCACAGATGGAATAGAAGACGTCGTGATGAAATAATTGCTGGGTAGATCCTGGGTCCTAGTGACTTCTGGAAACCTGTCTTCTGTTACCTCAGCTGTCATCAGCATTTGCTGCTCTGAATCTTCCACTGAACCTCTGGCTATGAACTAAGGCTACCTGTACAACGACCCTGCCTCTTGGATCATGGATTGAACCTGACGACTTTGAGCTGCTTTTTTTTTTTTCATTTGCCTTGCATGAATTCCCTCCTCCCCCCAACCCCTACATTATGTGGGGCTATTTCAATTACAATTTATACTAACGATATGCATGAGAATAGATATTAGAAACTAATACTGAAAATCGTAGCTATTAGATCCACTTAATTTTTTTTTCTTATCAAGATTTTCTTTAGCATAAAATTGCATGTTTCAATAAAATTCATTTACAAGTGATATTTTTTAAAAGAATCAATAAACATTGGCAATTTCTACCCTTGTTTGAATTATTTCTTGGCTTAGCTGAGGGAGGGGGATAAGGGAATGGTGGAGGGTGAGAGGGAATTGGAAAGGGCTCAAAGTTTGGGTGGGGTCCTGAACATTCCAGGAGTAGTAACAGGTAATGAGGTGATAAAGTAGGGGGAGATGTAGACATTAGGGAAGGATTGGGGCTGGGATTGGGTGAGGTTTGGAGGGATTAGGAGGAAAGTGGAGGTGAGTTTCAGAAGAAGGTTGGGGAGTGACTGGGAGGAAATGGTTTAGGGGAAGGCTGCTGGATGGAGAGGGAAGGGGTGGGGGAGGAAATTCTTACAATTAAAGGGAGCAATGACAGAGACATTGAGAAACTTTGAAGATAAGCATCTTGGACTTCACAAATTAACCAAAGAAGAGCAATGGAACAGGTAATCACAGCCCCTTGGTGACCCAGCCCTCCCTGTAAATTGTTAAGGTCTTATTTCCTATACCAGGGAAATTTGCCCTAGAACTTGTCCCTAATTACCTGCTCTTACCAGTGCACAGGAGCAACAGTGTGGCAGGAATCAGCTTTTTACATAGGCAGACTGTTATTAGCTACCTCTCCTATACTTACAGATTTTCCTGCCCTGTTAGCCATGCTGCCTGCATGACACACCCATAAAGCAACTTAAGAGAAAAGAACTTATACACTTGTGGACCTGAGAGGGAGCTAGTGCCCTGGCTTAAATCCCCCCCGCCACACACACACTACAGGGTCCAAGGGATGGAGAGAGTGGGACTCCAGGTGCAATGTGAAGAAAGGTAAAAGCAGTTCCTAATAATTTTCCTGCATGCTTGCAACCTTCCTTTGAAACCGTTTGAAGGGGATTCTTCCTTTTACTTAGACAATTATCAAATAAATGAGCATAATCCTAGAAGTACACAAGGGAGGAATTTACCATTCATTGAGTGCCTAATACGCTCCAGTTACAATGTCAGGCATTTACCAACACAACATATCTCATCCCTTCTCAGAACAATTCAGTGAAGTAAGTATGTTTGTTCCTATTTGACCAAAGAGCAGAGTCCTAGCAAGGCTAGTTCAGTTGCCCAAATTTAAACAGTAAGTGTGCCCTTTCACTTACAGCCACCAGTATGCCCCAGTGGTGAGGGCTTAAGGAGATTGTGGCAGCAGGAAGCTAAATAGGACAATTCCCAAAAGGAGGAAAAACTCAGAAGGATAATTTCAGGGACCATTTGGGTAGTAATTTCATTTCCCAGATTCCCTTGATTTCATCCCCAGACCCCTCCTCATCCCCTAAACTTCTTTTTTCATCTCTGGATTTCCTTTTGTGTTTTAACTAATGGCACAACCTCATTTCAGATTCCATGGTAGTTTTCATGACAGGTTGAAGGTCCTGGAAAAATTAGCTGCAGGATTCATGCCTTACTTAGCAGCACCACCTCCTCAAATTCTCTGCCTAGCCACTTCCATAACCAATCTAAATTTTGTGCAGCCCTAAATTTCACCTCTTCTAGTCCTCACTGGCCTCCTCTTCCTTTCCTTAACAGTCTAACATATTTGGGCATTATAAGAGCCTTGTGGTATGTGGGCCCTTCCCCAGGTGTGCATCCTATAACCCTCCCAGTTACCCCCACACATACTTAGCCTGCGTACAGGGACAGAATCATTTGCATCCCAAACCTTGATAGCATAGCCTAACATAGTTCCTGGTACATAAATCCGTCTTCATAGCAACTGATTCAATGACATTTAATTATCATTACCCAGAGAAATGGGCTTATTTGTATGCTATGGGTTTGTCTGCTTTTTTTTTATGTTATTCAGTTGTTCACCCCTACTCCCAGGACCAAACACTATTTGTCAATGTAGAATTCAAGAAAAAGAGAAAAAAAAATCTTTAAACAGACACAAAGGAAAAAAGAAATCTTTTATTAGTCAAACCGTTCTACAGTTAAAAACACCAACTGTGTTTGATTTCCTCAGCCTGAGAGGATTCAAGGGACACAGTTCTCTATGTTCAAACTGGAACAATTTTAGTCAAATTGAGATTGTTAGTTAATAAACCTGGACATGACATTTTTTCTATCAGGATATACAGGCTTATTTAACTAAAGTGCAATTCTTTATTTCACAATAAGGATAGATTATCTAATCATAGAATCACAGACCTTGTGAGTTGGAAAAGATTCAAGAAGACTAAACCCTTAATTTTACAGAGGAAGCTGTTAAGGAATCCCAGAGAAAGAAAACTTAACATAGCTCAATGTTAACTTGATCTCCTGACCCCAAATCTAATGTTCTCCCTTCACCATGAACCACTACTCTAATCTAATAGATAAAAATTGAGTGTGTGGCCAACACTGATCTAGGTACTCTCAACAGTTTTTAAATTACAACACGAGAGGGTTACAATGTGGTTAGGATTAAAAAAAAAACAAAAAAACAAACAAACAAAAAAAAACACCAGCAAGCATTATATAGCTAGCATGGATATCCAAATGCTAAATTCTTCTTTTTTAGGGGAAGGGGTACTAGGGATTAAGCCCAGGAGCAGTCAACTACTAAGCTACACCCCCAGCCCCTTTTTAAAGTTTTTATCTTAAGACAGGGTCCAGCTAAATTGCTGAGATTGACCTGAAACTTGCAATCCTCCTGCCTTAGCCTCTCAAGTCTCTGGGACTACAGGTGTGTGCCACCATGACTGGATCAAATAACAAATTCTTTGGTGGCAATAAATATAACAAATTGAAACTAAAACATGCTAGCTGATAAAGTTAACAACTTCCACATAACTTGCTTTTTGTCAGACATGATGTTGAGTGATAGGAGTCTTTTCAATTATCCACAATGTAAATATTATTAGCTCCTTCATAAAAATGAAAGAATTGAAGCCTATTAAATTGGGGTCACTTGCCAGGGGCCATGCTGCTAGAAAATGGTGGATCTTTAAAATAAACCCTAATCTGTATCACTCCAAATATGGGGTTCTATCCAATTTTACTACACAGCTTCTCAGAATAAATGATCATAACGATTTATTAAACACCTTAATAATATTGATTCACTAGACATGAGTTCTATTGCCCTACAAAAAATATCAGTTGATTAAATCAGTCATTAATTCATTCATTCAAAAAGAATTTACTGAATGCCTGCTATGCATCAGGCATAGGAATAGGGGGGGAAAGAAAGAAAAGGAAGAGGAAGAGAGTTACAACTATATATAAAATATGAATCATGATTCTTGCTTTGACTACAATTTAACTGGGGAAACTATTGTGTAGCATAGTACTATGATGTCCAGAGGAGAGAACACTAATTTTCCTGTGGACTGAAGAAGTACATTTTGAAATGGGTCTTGAAGGAACTTCATTGGAAACAAGACACCACCGGGCAGGAATTTCTAAGCTGAGTAAAGTGCAAACGAAAAAGCAAGCTGGAAGAAAAATGCTCGGTGTTTCCAGAAAAATAGTTCCTGTCACTCGAAAGTAAGGGTGTCTGTGTCTGTGTGTGTGTGTGTGTGTGTGTTTGTTTGTTTGTTGTGGGTGGAGGTGGGGAGATAAAGCTTAAAGAGAGGTTGGAAGTCTCAGAAACTGAAGACTTATCTACGTGGCTAAGGAGCTCAAATTTTATGTCCTGGGCAATCTTTTTTTCGATTTTAGATGTGGGTATATTTTTCTCTCCTGCTGTAAGTTGATGCATACTTAGTGCAACAAATTTACATGTCAGGAATTGATAACATAAAAAACAAAAGTTTTCCCTTTCTCCTTGTCCTCTGTCTTACAAGGTAAGGGTTAAATAGGAGAAAAACATGCTTAGTGTTTATTTTTAGTAATTTGATAGGGGTATGGAAAATATCAAGAGAAAAAGTGACAAAGTACTCCCAGTTTTTTACCGTCTTAGATTTTATGCAGATGGGATCAAACCATCAAGGTAAAGAATTAAACATAAATTGAGTTTAATTTTTCTCAAATATTTATTTTGAAGAATTATTGTGAACAAGGCTTTGAGGTACACACAGACAAATAAAGGATAATGATGTCCTTACCACGAATTTTATAGTATAATAATGGACAAAGATTCATAAATGATAAAAACTACCTTTTCATTTGGTTCCTTTCAGTTCCAAATTTTAAAGACTCTCTATGTGGAGAGGTCTTTAAAAAAATAAAATAAAATAAATATTCTGCAATATTTGGCACAGCAGAAAAGAAAACATTTCCCTCTTTAGCTAACTTTTCTAAGTTTAAACTTTAAAAAGAAAATGATCTCTCTATATTTTTTAACCTCTCTTGGGTTTGTTTTTTTAACAAATATTTCATATATCATACTATTAAAGTATTCCTCGAGTAGTCATGGTCACTCCATGGGAGGATTTATTCGTGTTCCAGTTCTTAAAATACCCGTATATTGCTAAAAGTATGTTTTAAAAGGTTTTGTAGGAATAAATAATTTAAAAGATTATTCATGTAGTAATCTTTGTTGTTTTTAAGTTATTAGATATGTATTAATCTAGTAACAGTAGATATCAAAGATTACATAATAAGAGCAATACAGGGGTAGGAGATTAGTATCAAACTCCTATATTTGCCATTTACTAGCTGTATGACATTTCATTTATTAGCTAGATATGGATGAACTATTTATTTTATTAGAAGACAATAATACTTGCTTTTTGTATCCAAAGAAGTTAGAGAAAGCATCAAATGAGAAAACTCATGTTACAAAAACATTATGAAAGTTGAAAATGCTATATATATATATATATATATATATATATATATATATATATATATAATGTTTTATCATAATATCTTGTGTTCATAATAATGAACCCAAGAACCTTCAAGGACCAAAACTTAAATTTAAATGTATTTTAATTTCACAGATTTTTTTCTCTAGTAAGCAGTGCTTTTATGCCAGGATTGTATGGGCAATCTAAGCAAAATTCAGTTAAGTTTGATGTAATTATTGTATTTAGCAATTTTTATAGTATTCTTAAAATAAAAGCTTTCACACACACACACACACACACATATATATATATATATATATATATATATATATATATATATATATATGGCACTCTACAAGAAACATGGATTATCTACAATGCCAATTTCTTCCTGCAGCATGACAACTAGATGATAACTTATTATAATTAGTTGGAGCTTATTTCTTCATCTTTTCAACCTAGAGAAAACAAGTCACAACAGACTAATTTCTGTGTCTCCACCAAAAAAGAATTGAATTTAAAAATTGAAACCCACAAAGCAGTTACTTTTTTCTTTTCCAATTTATATGATTTCTAGGTAAAAAAAAAATAATTGAGGGTTAAAAGGTTAAACTGCACTGGTCTCTTGAGTAATGTCTAGAGGGAATAACTACCATCATCATTTAACAGGACTAACAGGACCTTGCCTCAGTTATTATTCTGCCTCACAGTGATTCAGATGTATGAGAAAGTTTGGTGAAAGGTTTTAGCTTGGAGAATGTGGGACATATTCCAACCAGGTTGGTGGGGAAATAGGGGGCAGGAACAAATGCCAACAGTAGTCAACTAACTGTGTCTGACTTGGCTCAAATGGAGGGACCATTATGTATTCTGATACATATGAAAATGGGATATGGCACAGACACAAAGAACAGTCATATGCACACAGGACATCTGGCAACCTAAATTTTGCATGAGAAAAAGAAAGCATGAAATTTTACAACCACATAGAACAGAATGTCTGAAATGCTATAGCTTAGCTCACTGTTTTTCTTGGTCTTTCACATTGCTTTCTTCCTGTCAGTTATACCACAGATACCACATAATAGGCAACAAGTGAACCAGCTGCATTGCTTGTGAAGCACTGTTGATTATTAGAAGAAAAGCTGACTAAAGTCCAATAAATTAAAGGCATTCCCCAAAAGGTAAATACCAAAGGGAATTTCCATATCTCAACTACTATATTTTTTTGGTACCACAGATTGCACCCCAAGGTGCTTAACCACTGAGTCATATCCCCAGCCCATTTTTATTTTTTTATTTTGGAAGAGAGTATTGCTAAGTTGTTGATGTCTTCCTAAGTTGCTGAGGCCAGGCTCTAACTTGCAATGCTCCTGCCTCAACCTCCCAAGCCACTGGGTCAACTACTATTTTTAACTTCTGCTATAAAATTGGGCATGTGTTGAAGAAATGGGGGAGACACCTATCAGAGCCAAGTCAAAATAAAGGCACACTTAATAATTAATAATATTTTAATGGAAAATATATGTTTTATTTTTATTTTTTAATTTTATTTTAACAAAGCATAAACTTGTACATAATAATGGGGCACCATGTAATGTTATATACATGTATATATTGTGCAATGTTTAAATCAGATGAAACATATATATCTCCTCAAACATTTATCATTTCTTCATGGAGAAAACTTTCAAAAGGCTTTCTTCTAGCTTTTTGAAATGCACAATACATTATTGTTATCTATAATCACCCTATAGTACACTAGCACAACATAACTTCTTTTTTTATAAAGAGAGAGCGAGGAGAGAGAGAGAGAGAATTTTTTTTTAATACTTATTTTTTAGTTTTCGGGGGACACATCTTTGTTTGTATGTGGTGCTGAGGGTCGAACCCGGGCGCACGCATGCCAGGGGAGCGTGCTACCGCTTGAGCCACATCCCCAGCCCCCACACAGCATATCTTCTTGCTGCAGTTTGACTAAAATTTAGTATCCATTGATCAACCTTTCCCCATACCTCTATCCCTGCTATTTTCCCAGGCCTCTGATAACCACTATTCTACTCTTAACTTCTATGAGATTACATTTTTAGATTCTACATATGTGTGAGATCATGCAATACTTATCTTTCAATGCCCGGTTTATTTCATTTGACATAATTATCACAGTTCCATCCACATTGCTGTGAATGACAAAGATTTCAGTCATTTTTTATGGCTAAATAGTATTCCATTGTGTATATTTGCTTTATCCATTCATCAGTTGAAGGACACACAGGTTATTTCGATTTCATGGCTATTAATAGCACTGCGGTAAACATGGGAATACAGATATGTTTTCAACACACTGATTTACTTTCATTTGGATATATATATCTCCAAGAGTGGACTTGCCAGATAACATGTTTTTTGAAGAATGACCTTACTGTTTTCCATAATGGCTACAATAATTTACATCCCCACCAACAATGCCCAAACATCCTTTTTAAAATTTTTTTTAGTTGTAGATGGACAGAGTATATTTCTTTTATTTATTTATTTATTTATTTTTATGTGGTAGTGAGGTTCTAACCCAGTGCCTCACATGGTTAGGCAAGTGCTGTACCACTGAGCTACACCCCAGCCCCCTCAAAGGGTCCTTTTTTCCCACATTCTCTATAGTATGTGTTATCTTTTGTCATTTTGATAATAGTCATTCTTACTGAAGTGAGGTGATATCTCATTGTGATTTTAATTTGCATTTCCAAAATTATTAGTGATGTTGAGTATTTTGCTCACATACCATGAGCTCCTTTCATGTCTTCTTTTGAGAAATGTCTATTTTGGTCTTTTGCCCATTGTTGAATGAGTTTATTTGATGTTTGTGCTATTGAGTTCTTGATATATTCTGGGTATTAAACTTACCTAATGTAGATTAATCCATCACAAATATATTTTTCCATTCTTTAGGTTGTCTCTGTAGTATGTGGATTGTTTCTTTTGCTGTAGCTTTTTAGTTTGATGAATTCCCTCTATGTTTAGTTCTGTTTCCTGTGCTTTTGGGGTCTTACCCCACAAAAATCCTTTCCCATTCCAATATCCTGAATCTATGTTTTCTTCTAGTACTTTTATAGTTTCATGTCTTATATTTAAACCTTTAACCCATTGTGAGTTCTTTATAACAAGTAAGAGAGGTCTAATTTCATTCTTCTGCACATGGATACCCTATTTTCTAAGCAACACTTATTGAAAAGACTATCCTTTTCATTGATGCATAGTGTCAGCACCTTTGTCAAAGATCAGTTGGCTGTAGATGTGTGGAATTATTTCTGGACACACAGTTCTGTTCCATTGGTCTATGTGTTTGTGTTTACGCCAATGCCATACTGTATTTATTACTAATGCTTTCTAGGATATTTTGAAGTCAGGTAGTCAGCTTTGTTCTTTTTGTTCAAGATTACTTTGGGTATCAGAGGTCTTTTGTTCCTCCATATGAAATTTAGGATTGTTTTTCCTAGTTATTTAAAGAATATCACTGGTATGTTGATGAGGATTGCATAGAATCTGCGTATCACTTTTGGAAGTATGGACATATTAGCAATATTAATTATTTCAATCCATGAATATGGGAGGTCCTTCCATTTTTGTATGTATCCACTTCAATTTCTTTTGTCTGAGTTTTGTAATTTTCATTGTAGAGATCTTTCACTTCCTTAGATATATTTATTTCTGGACATTTTATTTTTGTAATTATTGTGAATGGGAATTCTTTCATGATTTCTTCCCCACCAATTTTGTTATTACTGTATAAAAATGCTACCAATCTTTGTATGTGGATTTCATATTGTAGGATATTACTGAATTTTTTATCAATTCTAAAAATCTTTTAATGGAATCTTCAGGAATTTTTTTCAATATGGAAAATTATGTCACCTTTAAACAGGGATAATTTGTATGCCATTAGTTTACTTCATCTTGACTAATTTCTCTATGATTTTCAGTACTATGCTGACTAAGAGCAATGAGAATGGCCATTCTTGTATGGTCCAGATCTTGGTATGGTGTAGTCTATGGGTTTCATATATAGAGCCTTTATTATGTTGAGGTATGTTTTTTATATACCTAATTTGATCAGAGTTTTTATCATAAAGGGATGTTACATTTTATCAAATACGTTTTATGTATCTATTGAGATGGCCATATGATTTTTGTCCTTCATTTTGTTTTTATTATAGA
Source organism: Marmota flaviventris (assembly GCF_047511675.1). Classification (NCBI taxonomy): domain Eukaryota; kingdom Metazoa; phylum Chordata; class Mammalia; order Rodentia; family Sciuridae; genus Marmota; species Marmota flaviventris. The sequence goes on along the minus strand of NC_092518.1, from coordinate 64,492,056 downwards.
TTATATTTATTGACTTGCATATGTTGGACCATCTCACTTGACCATGGTGAATGATCTTTTTGATTTGTGGTTAGATACAATTTGCTAGTATTTTTTTTGAAAATGTTTACATCTATGTTCATTAGATATATTGGTGTAAATCTCCTTTCTTGATATATCCTTGATTAGTTTCAGTATCAGGGTAATGCTGGCTTTATAGAATGACTTCGGAAGAATTTTCCTCTTTCTTTCTTTTTTTTTTTTTAGAAAGAGGAGAGAGAGAGAGAAATTTTTAATATTTATTTTTCAATTTTCAGTGGACACAACATCTTTATTTGTTTGTGTTGCTGAGGATCAAACCCAGCGCCTCCGCATGCCAGGCAAGCGCGCTACTGCTTGAGCCACATCCCCAGCCCGAATTTTCCTCTTTCAATTCTTTGAAATCGTTTGAAAAGAATTTATTTTAATTCTTCCTTAAAAAGAGGTCAGCAGTGAAGCAATGCATCCCTGGACTTTTTATCTCACAACTGATTTTTGGCCTTTTTAGGCTTTATATGTTTTCATAGTTCAATATCACTAGGTTCTATGTTTCCAGAAAATTATCCAATTATTTTAAGATTTCCAATTCATTCACATATAGTTGTTCCTAATGTTCTCTAGTGATCCTTTATATCTCTGTGATACTAGTTGTAATATCTCCTTTTTCATTTCTGATTTTATTTAGTTGGTCTTCTCTTTTTTTTAGTCTAGCTACAGGCTTGTCAATTTTGTTTATCTTTTCAGAAAACCAACTCTTTGTTTTATTTATCTTCTGTATTTTATGTCTCCATTTCATTTACTCCTCTATGATCTTTGTTATTTACATGCTTCTATTTATTTTGGGTTTGGTTTGCTCTTGCTTTTTCTAGGTCTGCCAGATGCATCATTAGCTTGTTTATTTGAAATCTTACTATTTTGATATAGCTATTCCCTCTTAGTACTGCTTTTGTGATATTCCATAAATGTTGGCATGTTTCCATTATTTTAATAAATTTTTAAACTTTAGTTTTGATTTCTTCAATGAACCATTGTTGGTTTAGAATAGTAGGATATTGTTAAATCTCAATGAATTTCAATATTTTATGAAGTTATTATTATTATTTGTTGTACCAGGGATTGAGCTCAGGGGTAAATTGCCACTGAGCCACATCCCCAACCCTTTTTATTTTTAATTTGGGACAGAGTCTCACTGAATTGCTTAGGACCTTGCTAAGTTGCTGAGGCTAGTCTCAAACTTGAGATCCTCCTGCCTTGTCTCCTGAGTTGCTGGAATTACAGGTGTGTGCCACCACCCCAGCTGAAGTTTCTTTTGTTGTTAATTTGTATCCATTGCTGTCAGAATGGACTTTCACTTAATGGTAGAACACCAAATGTTTTCCCTCTGAGATCAAGCAGGAGACAAAGGTATCTCCTCTCATCACTTTTGACCAAAATTATAGGGAGGTTTTAGACAGAGAAACTTAGTGAAGAAAAGAAGGGGAAGGGAAGGGAAAGGAAAGGAAGGGGGAAGAGAGGAGAAGGGAGAAGAGAGGGGGAGAGTAGGGAGGGGAGGGGCATCAATTTTGAAGAGGAAGAAGGGAAACTTGTGATATATAAGCTGGAGCCCAGGGATGAGAAGGAAGTGTTTGTGGTAACAGTGATGAAACATGGTCCCCTACATTTACATTCCCTACATTACATGGATCAACTTGTGACATCAGCTACAGCTACAGAAGATAGTGTTATGTGAGTTCAGACCCAGGTCAAGTAGGCACTGTCTCAACTCAGGCATGTACAGTGTCTTCTCATTTTCTGTTTCAGAAATTTGCTAAAGCATCAGAGTGCACTCAGCCAATGCTCAAAGAAGTATAAGGGAGTAATGCCACTGAGAGGCACCCTAACCCTAACCCTAACCCTAATGGGGAAGCTGATAGATAAATGGTCTAGCCTCTCTTCTTCTCAGTGTCATTTATGAGAGGCTTTTCTGATTCTGTGATATCTTGGCAGAATCAAATGCCCATTGCCTTCATAAACAACCCCTAACATTGATATTTCTTCCATGTCTTATGTTCCCTGCTTCTTTATTACTAATTCTTAGGCTTCCAGATAAACTTGTAACACATCCTCATCTCTAGCTCTGTTTGGGGGCAACCCCAAAAAAGACAAGTGAGGGTAACTACAACAGAGACCATAGCATATACTTTAAGTGTGAGAGAGGGATTTAAATACCATGGAAAGATGTTGAGATTGTATTTTAAAATGCAGTTAGGATTCAGTGAAGAGTTTCAGGCAATAGTAATAATAAATGTGTAAGTTTGTGTGTTGAATGCAAATATTTTGGAAGGTGCTTGGGGGAGGAATGGAAAGAAATCTCTCCAGGCTTGAGATTTTCAGTGACCCAGTTCTGTCATTTACTCATTAGGTGACCTGATTATTTCAGAGTTTCTTTGCCATTGATTGAAAGGAAATGCAATACCTGTAAAAGAACACAGTTTGCAGCCAGTAAACATGAGTTTTAATGAGATCCAGCTTTGCCTTTTCACAGCTGTGAAATCTCAAGAAAGTCCCTTAATCTCTGCAAAACTACTTCCTCATTTGTCAAATGAAGACAGTTACACCTCCCTCAGGAGGCCTAAGGGAATATCAAATGAGACCAAAAAATGTGAACATATTTTGGAATCTATAAAACATCAAGACTTTTTAAATAATTATGAGGCAGGTAGAAAAAAATCACTCAATTGACAGATGGGAGGAAAGAAATTGTTTTAATGTGTCTTAATTCAGGTACAGTGGTGCCAAGTTTGTTGTATTAAGCCATTTCATACTTACTGAAAAGTATGTTCCTATACTTCATCAGTGATGATACTTCAAACCTTCCAAGAAAAAAAATCTACCTCTTGAAACAGCTGGAGAGTACAGAATAGTTCCCATTCCTTTTTGCCACCAACTGGATGATATGGAATGGCTTCCACTTGACTTTGAGTGTCTAAAAATGTCCAAGCCTTGGGGTAATAAGCTCAGTATTTTTTGGTCATTATTTTCCTCTAAGAATGCATTACTAAATGGCAAAAAAAAATAGGGAAATCTCAAATGACAGGACTTTTCCAATCTACTATTAGTTGCCAACATCTGGGTGAGCCATTTATCAGTGAAATAGCAGGCATACCAACAAGAAATTTGATAAATGAATTTGGAAACGTCACCCAGCTATGTCTAATCATAATTTAATTATCAGCATCAACCATCTTGCCATTTTATGGGAAGAGTATGTAAGACATCCCACTAATATAGAACATTTGTTGGTAATAACGCAACTTCTTTTAAAAATGGTTTCATCAATTCTTAATTATAAAAGTGTGTGGTTCATATGAAGTCTTAAATGAAGAAGGAACTCTGATCCAGGGCTTCATTAATGAGAGAGTTGTACAAGGGTAAGGACTCTAAGAATAGTTTTACTTGGGTTTAAAATGAAGCCTCAATAGGACTACTGCAAATCCATAACTATTCTCTTAACTATTTTCAATACAGCCATGCAATGAGTGTCCTTCTTCAAATAACTTTTCACCCCTACTCACATGCCAAAGCAGATAATTCTGCTTTTTCAGCCTTTCTTCTCATTTTAGGAACTATGAAAGGAATAGATGCTGCTATGAATATGTCAGTTACACAGAAAACCTTTATTATTTACCTTTGCCATTCCCAACTAATCTTCGCCTGGTTATAATAATAATAAATCAGAAATAGGAGATTTTTTCTATCAAATGCTGTTGACCCAAAAGAGGTAAAATTTATTCATGGGTTAATAAACAAGTCAAAATCATCTATAGTAATTTTCTGAAGTTTTTCAAGGAGGAGTGAGCAGAGATTTAAGTCCTCTACTTTTTAAGCTCAGAAAATGAAATAGTTATCTTTAAATGAATGTAAAAATAATAATATTTTAAATAATATATTTTGAAAGCAAAAGAGAACGACTTGGAAGGTAGGACACCCTTTTTGGGTGGTAGCAGAATGAAAAAACAATGGATAGAGATAAGCACCCATTTTTCCCACCCTGAAGTACCTCCTCACACCCTTAAATACTGTGTACTATGAGGAAGTCTCCCCACTCCCGCTACTACCCCTATAACTAGATTCTTAGAAATTCCTACCCTGCCCCAAGCTCTACAAGTTGTGTGCTTCCCTGTTCTCTGTATTTGGGCTATCTTTCAAGTCTTTGAAAGATACCTTCTCTCCCTGCAAATAGCCTCTTTGATTTGGCCAGGTAGTTATGCTGTGGTTGTTTGGTTTTTTCCAAGTCCCTGGTATTTTTGATCTCCAGCCACACGTATCCTGGGTTTTTAGATAGTTTCCAGGCTTTCTCTGAGTTATTGAGTTTTTAAATTCTACCTCCCAGGTTTTTTTCCTACCCAATGTCTGCATTTTGTCAATGTTCCATTTTCAAAATTAGAAAAACAACCTAATGGATTTCTTTCGTTTTTCATCTCCCTAAATGATGTTGAGTTTTCTGGAATTTCAAAGTTGAAAGGAACTATGGAGTTCAACAAGTCCACCCCACTTGTTAGAATTTTAATCTCCCCTCAAACCCTCAAACCCCCAAATTCCCTGCCTGTGGACTGCTCTGATTATTACGAAGTCCGTTCGCAGATTTATCTCTCTTTTTTTCCCCTGTACTTTAGTTTTTGTTTGTTTGTTGACTGTGCGTTACGAATGAAACCCAGGATCTGATTCACACTAGGCAAGCAATCTACCGCTGAGATACATCCCCAGCTGAGATTTAACAATCTTTCCTTATGCAGCTTCAACCGTGGGACCACACAGAACAAAACACACCATTTCCTTATGACAACACTTCAGCTATCTGAATAAAGCTATATTATCCCCTATCCTACCCCAAACTGTTTCCAAGTTAAACAAGCCTAGTCCCTTTTACAGTATATGCCATATTTTCAAAGATCTATAGCAGACGTAGTTTTCCTCAGAATAATTGTGTTATCATTATTAATATATAGTTTCCATCTACAAGGAGAAATCTCCTACTTTGGAAAGCCGTAGTATTATCTTATGAGCATTTATAATATAACCACTAAATATACTTACATTTATACTGATGTTTTAGCTTTTAGCATAAATTAATTTAACAGTAAGAAAAAGAGCTACTAATTGTTATGCTTTGCTTAAACGTTAGCAAAAAAATCCACCTCTCTTACTCTCCACCCCAGAAGGCTAGATAACATTAAATTTTTCCTCTGTGGGGTTTTCATCACTGTAACATATTTTTGAAAGTATCACTCCATAAACTGTAAACTCCAAGAAAGCAAAAAGTAAAAAATAAAGTTTGCTACCATGACTGGTGCACAGAGCCCTCACAGATATTTGTTGATAGAATACATGAATCAAAGAGCTTTGCTGTAGTCAAGATACTGGAAGAACTTTAGATGCCTCATTTTTCAGATGGGTAAGCTAAGGCCCAAGGAGACCAGGGATTTATCCAAGATTACACAGGTTTTTTTGTAAGAGAATTATAATTTTAGATAGTTCTAAATCAAAAAATCCCCCAGGGATTTTGATAGCCCTCCTACTCCATTTATAGCCTATGATTTGAGGTCATGCTTATGTAGTTAATACAGGGGCTTTAGCTATGGTAGTGACCAAACCATATAAAAGATAGCTATCAAGAATTATTCCTCTAACTTTGGATAGCACAAAGGGGAGGGAGGGGAAAGGAAGGGGCATGGGGGTAGAAAAGATGGTAGAATGAGATGGACATCATTACTCTAGGTACATATATGATTGCATGAATATTGTGACTCTACTTCATGCACAGCCAGAGAAGTGAAAAATTATGTTTCATGTATGTACTATGAATCAAAATGCATCCTGCTGTCATGCATAACTAATTAGAACAAATAAATAAATAAAATAGATATCATGCTAAAAATAATTATTCCTCTGTCTATTGATTTTCTGAGTATCAAACTAAAAAAATCTCTAAGTGAAATTATATATATATATATATATATATATATATATATATATATATTTTAAATTATTATACTATACTACTGGTTTAAGTTAAGAAATCACAATATTCAGACTCTGATGTCCTGTTCACCATGGGATTTTCCAAAGGTTAAAAGAGAAAAACAAAATAGATCAACTAAAGTTCCTTGATTAAGAAAATCTGTTTGGGGCTGTGGCTGTGGCTCAGTGGTTAAACACTTGCCTGACATGTGTGAGGCAATGGGTTGAAGTCTCAGCACCACATGTAGATAAATAAAATAAAGGTCTATCAACAACTAAAAAGTTTTTAAAAATAAAAAAGTTTTTAAAAAGAAAATGTTTTTAACTGCTTGCTCCCTGAAGTTTCACTGCTTTAGATATGATCTACACAATAGAGTAGCTACTAGTCATACTTGGCTAATGTAAATTGAGATGTGCTATAAGTATAAAATATATATCACAATTTTAAGACTTGCTACAAAAAGATGTGAAATATCTCACTATGGTTTTTATACTATTACATAATAGCATAATAATACTTCAATGTGAGGTTAAATAAAATATTAAAATTAATATTACATCTCTAAAAATTTTAAATGACATATGTGACACCCACTCATAGCTAAAAATTCTCAGAATGTTAGAAAAGGAGCAGTTCTTCCTCAACTTGATAGAGGACATCCACAAAAAAACTAAAGTTAACATCATATTCATAATGAAAGGATAAAGACTTTTCCTTAAAGAGCAGGAAAAAGGCACGATATTCACTTTCACAAATCTTATTTGATACAATACTGGAAGTTCTAGCTACTGGTTATTGCAAATAAAACTAATAAAAACCACATTTTTTTTGGTGTGGGATTGTGGATGGAACACAGGGCCTCGTATATGTTAGGCAAGCATTCTATCACTGAGTTATATCCCCAGTCCTCAAAACCAGAAAAATTTGAAGGGAAGAAATAAACCTGACTCTATTTACAGATACGATTGTCTATACGGATAACTCCAAGGAATGTGTATTTTTAAAGCTTCTATTATTAATAAGCAGTTCAGCAAGGTCACAGGATATAAGATGAATAGAACAAGATTAGTCATCTTTCTATGGACTAACAATGAATATGAGGAAATTGAGATTAAAAACACAATACCATCAAAATGAATCTTAATGTTATGTATAAAGTGAATCAATAAAACCCCCACAATACCAGGAGACATTACAACTGACATCATAAAAATACAAAGGATCTTTACATATTTTTATGGAAAAATCTTGAGGAAATGGATAAATTGCTAGACACATACACTTCACCAAGAACGTACATGTATACACATAAACACACACATATACACATGCGCACGCGCGCACACACACACACACAGAAAATCTGGCCAAGCACAGTGGTGCACATTTATAATCCTAGCAAATTGAAAGGCTGAGGAAGGAGGATCACAAGTTTGAGGTTTGAGGCCAGTCTCAGCAACTAAATGAGACTCAGTCACAAAATATAAATCAAAAACTACTGGGGATGGAGCATTCAAGCACCCCTGGATTAAATCCCAGTATAGGGCAGGAGCAGAGGGACTATACATACACACACACACACACACACACACACACACACACATACACATATATATATATATTCTGAACAGACTATTAATAATTAACAATATTGAATCAGTAATAAAAATATTGCCCATTAAAGAAAAGCCGAGAACCAAACAGCTTCACTGTTGAATTGTACCAATCATCAAAAGAAGAACTAATCCCAATTTTCCTTAAACTATTCCAAAAAACAGAAGTGGAAGAAATTCTTCAAGGTCAGAATTACCTTGATACCAATAGCCAAATGACACAACAACAACAAAAAGGAAAACTACATACCAATATTATTATAATGTACATAGATGCAAAAAATATCAACAAATATAAGCAAACTGAATACAAAGCACATTAAAAGCATTATTCATCATGATCAAGTGGGGTGCATCCCAGGGATGTGAAGATGGTTCAACATACACAAATCAATAGTCATGATACACCACATCAACAAGATGAATGACCAAAACTCTGTGATTGTCTCAATAGATACCAGAAATGAGTGGGAATAATCACTCCACCTGGTATTAAGTATTACTATTAAGCTACAATAATTATGAAAGTAAAGTGTTGGTGAAGAGATAGACACAAAGATCAATGGAAAGCATAGATAATTCAGCCACAGATCCACACAAATATGTCCAAGTGATTTTTTACAAACATGTGAGACCCATAAAATTGGTGCTGTAGCAATTGGATAACCATGGGAAAAAAAACACACTTTATGCAAAAAGTAACTAAAATGTATAACAGATTTACATGTAACAAGTAAAATTCTAAATCTTTTAGAAGAAAATCATAAGAGAAAAATCTTCAGATTCTAGGGCTAAGGTAAATTGTTCTTAGAGTTGATATCTGAAGCACAAGACAACAAAGGAAAATTTCAAAATTGGATCTCGTCAAAATTAAAAACTTTTGCTCTATAAATGCCCCTATGAAAAGGATGAAAAAAAAACTTGTTATAGACTTGGAGAAAATATTTGCAAACAGCATATTTCACAAAAAACTGGTATCTAGTACATACAAAGAACTCTCAAAACACTACAGTGAAAATAATAAATTTAGAAATTAAGCGAAAGAATGGACAGACATTTTGCTAAAGAGGATATATAGATGGCACATAAACACATGAGAATTTTTTCAGCATAATTATCCATGACAAAAATGAAATTAAATCCATGGACTTGGGTTATGGCTTAGCAGTAGAGCACTTACCCAGCACGTGTGAGGTCCTGGGTTCAATCCTCAGCACCACATAAAAATAAATAAAATAAAGGTATTGTGTCCAACTACAACTAAAAGATAAATGTTTTAAAAATGAATTTAAATCCACACCTATTAGAAAAGTCAAAATAATAAAAACATCATATGCTAGCAAAGATATAAAGAAACCATATCATTCATGTATTGATGGTGGGAATGTAAAATGATCCAGCCATTCTGGATAACTGAAAATTAATTATAAAAATAAACACGTGCTTATTATATGACCCAGCAATTACATGCCTATGCATTTATTCCAGATAAGTGAAAAATTAGATTCATACTATTTTATTTATAACAGCCAAATATAGAAACCATTTATCTTCCTTTCAGTGAGTGAATGGTTAAACTGTGGTATACCCATACCATGGAGTACCACTCAGCAATAGAAATGAATAAATTAGGGCTGGAGGTGGCTCAAGCGGTAACACACTCGCCTGGCATGAGTGGAACACTGGGTTTGATCCTCAGCACCACATAAAAATAAAATAAAGATGTTGTGTCCACCGAAAACTAAAAAGTAAATATTAAAAAAATTCTCTCTCTCAAAAAAAAAAAGAAATGAATAAATTATTGAAACATACAACAAATCTGGATGAACCCACTGGGAATTATACTAAGAAAATAAAGGCTGTCTGTAAAGTTCAGAAGTTATTATTCTATTCTCCTATGGTTTGTATGTGAGGTGTCTCCCCCAAAGTTCCTATATTAATACAGGAATATTCAGAGGTAAAGTGATTGGGTTTTGAGAGCTATAACCTATTCATTTAATTCTAGTTTGAATGACTCTGTGGGAAATGTAGGCAAGTGGACAATGGCTGGAGGAGGTGGGTCACTAGGATCATATACCTAGAAGGATACATCTTCCCTATGGTCCTTTCCTTTTACCCCTCTTCCTCTGTTTCCCAGTTGTTATGTTCTGAGCTGTTTACATCCATCACACACTTACCCCATGATGTTCTGACTCACTTTGTGCCCAGAGCAATGGAGTTGGCTGTCTGTGGACTGAGACCTCTAAAACCATGAGCCCCAATTAAACTTTTCTTCCTCTAAGTTTTTATATTTTGGTCACAGCAACAACAACCTAACTAAAACACAGTTGCATAACATTCTTGAAATGCCAAAATTATAGACATGAAGAGGTTAGTGGTTGTCGGGGATTAGAGGTTGGTGGGTGGGAGGTAAGTGGATGTGGTTATAAAGGGGCAACACAGGGCTGGGGTGCAGCTTAGTGGTAGAACACTTGCCTAGTATGCAAGAGGCACTAGGGTTGATTCTCAACACCATATATAAATAAATAAATAAATAAATAAATAAAAGGTATTTTGTCCATCTACAATCATAAATAAATAAATAAAGGGCCAAAACAAGGGTTTCTTGTAGTGATGTAATCATTTAGCATCTTAACTGTGGTGGTAAATACATGAACCTACACATGTAATAAATTTGTGTAGAACTCAATACTCACATGTAAGTGAGTACTATTTAAAACAAAGATCTCTAAAAAGATTGATTATATGTGTCTATGTTATACATGGGTCGTGCTCTCATACTATAGTTTTGAAAATTTCCCATTGAGGGTAACTAAGTAGAATGGTACATAGGATCTCTATATTTGTTTTTACAACTGCATATGAATTTATAATTATTGCAATAAAATTTCCAGTTAAAGAATTATGTGGTCCTCATCAACTTGCTTTTTGATATCACTGCTCTAGAAATTCCCCCTTAATATTCTAAATAGTGGGTAGCCTCCAAAATGAAAATAGATTCAAATGTTAAAACTGTAGATTACCTAAAACTCTCTGTGATTATGTTAAATTTAAAAACCATTTGTATTAACACATTTTAATTTGAAAATTCAATATCAGAGCAGGATTCATAAAACATTGTCTTGTGATGTGAAAGTAAATTTTTATGTAAAGTTGTAACGTTAAGTCTCCAGAGACTGAATATATGGCTATGTACCTGAATCTATACAACATACACTAATTATAACCTCTATTGTATATACTTTGCAGGCCACAAAGCATGTCACATATATTGTCTAATTTGATAATCATAAGAGTTCAATCTTACCTATAGGGAAGAGTTTTCCCATTTAACAGACAAGAATATAATAAAGTCAAAGCATAGTAAGTGACTTACCCAAGGTCACACAAATAAGTAATTAATGGAATCAGGACCTGAACCCAGGTCTACTGACTCAAACATACCATAAAATCATCAAATTCCAAATGAATCCTTCCTCCTCCATTTGTATTTCTAATGTCTACAGATAGCTAACTACTTCTTCAACTCATTTCAATGTCACCATTCTTTCTCTTATCAAATCCCTTTTGTTTGATTTATTAATTTCTCTGCTGAAATCAACCATTGCAACTCCCCCTCAGTCTCTGTCATGTTTAGTTTTATGTCTAGAATCTTTCTTTTAATACTCCCTTTTGGATTTGATTGTGGATATGTTCCTCAGTTTTTATCCAGAACTTCTGAAGATAATTCTTCTAGATGTTCCCCCAATTTGTTTCTTTAAAGAAAGGGATTTTTAAAAGCAGACAAGTCTCTCTATTCAATCTGGTTAAGGTAAAGCCAAAATAATTTATCTTGACAATTAAGGTTCTCCCATGATCCAGCTCCTGTACAAAAACCACTTAGGTATTGCAGGGTAAGGTACTCAACTTCACTAATTCTTATTTCCTATTTCTGTACAACTGAGATAATAGTAATTCATGGTATATTTGAAAGAGTTAAGTGATATAATATATAGAAAGCACTTAACTGTCTGGCACTTGTAAGTGCTCAATAAATATTAACTACAAGTCATAAGTAGTATTTTCCCTCCAGCCACATGTCTCACTCACCCCTCCACCAGGCAACTTGTACTTCCAGCCTTTCCTCCAGTGAGATATCCTCTTTTGTGTGTCCATTACCTAGTACCTTTGCACATACTCTCTGCTCTCTCAGAACCTTCAAAGTAAGGGATTCTCATCTTTGCCTAGCCAATCGTGTGGTGTTCTTCTAAGGGGACATCAAGTGCATTACTCTCCAGGAGGCTTCATTGGGTGTCCCACCCCATGGACAGAATTAAATGCTGTGTCCTCTGCACTCAGAAAGCATCTTATGCATACTCTGTTACATTTATCAAACCTATATTCTAAAGTTATTTATTTATTTTTTTTAATGTATGTATTTTTTTTTTTTTTTGCATTTTAACATACCCTATTACACTAGGCTGTAAGCTTCCTGAAAGCCAAACCCACTGGGGAATACAAAGTAGCAATTCAATACATACTTTCTAAATTAATAAATGAATCAAGATATATTGGTACCAAGGGATAGTAAGTGACAAACAATCCTGAAAAAAAAAAGCAAGAATCATAGATATTCATAGAATCACAATTTGGTCAATGACTCAACTATCAATATTCAACCAGTCTTCTCAGAAAAGTCAACATTTAAACCATCAAGAGCTTCCAAAAATCCAGCCTGAGTGCCTGAGAATGTAGACAAGGGTGTAGAATAATGTTACATACATGCATAGATGAATGTGTTTGTCCTTCTGTTATGTCTATGAGTTTGTCCATGAGTAAGCAGGATGTAGCTCACTTGATTGCAAAAGTAAATATAACATAGTTTGATAATTCTTAGTTCACCTCTCTCAACAGAATAATTGAAAGGTAACTGTACAACTAAAGCTTATTAAAAATATAGTAGATATGTATTCTAAAATGTCAGGTGTGTGTTACTGTTTTTCTATTTTTTCTCATTTCTCATTCTGAAGTTGATCAATGTTTGTTTTGCACAACTGCCTTATATCTCTTTGATCTGCCTTTTTCAGACTGAGAAAACATATGTATTTCAAACATGCCTTGTTTTTCAAAGAAACTCAACATATAATGATTTCTCTGAAATATGCAGAAAACTGATACAATAGATCATTTATAAAGAGAAGATTGATATAATTTTAAAAATTGTTCTATTACCATTCCTTGCTTAGAAAGGTTTTATTCTCATAAAGATTAAAAATGCTGACACATTTAGTTAATGAAATAATTTTATTTTCTACCAACTAATCTCTAATAGGTTACATCTTAATAAAGTATAGCTTCATATACACCATTAATTTGGCACTTCTTTCTTAGTATTTCAATGGCATAAATCCCCCCTCTAAGCACCGATGTAATAATATCTAATGATTTTGAGATGCTGTGTTTTTATTTTCATTCATTCCTAAATATTTTAATACCCTTTATGATGTCTTTGACTCATAGGTCAAGGTGTCAATTTATATCCCAAATATTTGTGAATGTTCATGTGCTATTGATTTTCCAGTTTAATTATATTTGGTCAGAGGATATTTTTTGTATGACTTCAATCCCCTTAAAAATCAGTAAGACTTTTTCTGTAGTCTACAGTATGGTAAATTTTCATCTATTTTATGTGCACTTAAAAATAATTTTACTCTGTCATTTTCATGCTTTCCTAATTCTTGAACATATAAGCAAATTTATAATAGCTGTTTTAGAAGTCTTTTCTGATTTTGTTACTCTTTTATTTCTGAGTATATTTCTATTGATTGATTTTTCTCCTGGGTATGGCTTTATTTCTATGCTTCTTTGCCTTCTTAGTAATTTTTATTGAAACTGAACATTTTGAATTTCATACTATTGGGCACCATTGTTTCACTGAACTTTTTCTTGATGTGTGCTTAAATTACCAGGAATCAACTGAAAATTTTTTGTATCAAGAATTGAACCCAGGGGAGCTTAATCACTGAGCAACATTCCCAGCCCTTTTTAATTTTTTATTTTGAGATGAGGGTCTCATTAAGTTGCTTAGGGCCTCCCTAAAATGCTCAGGCTGGCCTTGAACTTGTGATCCTCCTGCCTCAGCCTCCTAAGACACTGGGATTACAGGCATGCACCACCACACCCAGCTCAGCAGAAACATTTTTTATATCTTTATTTTTATTTATTTTATTTTTATGTGGTGCTGAGGATCAAACCCAGTGCCTCACATGTGCAAGGCAAGGACTCTGCCACTAAGCCACCACAACCACAGCCCTCAACAGAAATATTTTAATGCTTGCTCTTAAGATGTTTTAGTACGGGCATGCCAACATATATACCATAAATTAATCTAGGGCAAATTTAATCTGACTCCTAATGTTATGCCTTTCTGAGGACTCTACCTGATGCCCTCTCTATTATCAAGTCTTGTTCCATTCTGGTGGGTAAAAACATGAAATTGTTCCACACCTGTATGACTTCCAAGAATTGTTCAACCCGTTACTTTCCAATGATTATTTTCCTAGCCTAGGTTTTTCTGCCCTTACCTATCTGTCGACTGAGACCTAAGGAGAACCTTGTACAGATTTCTAGAGCCATATCTTTGAGTAGCCTCCTTCTTCTCTGATGTTTTGTCTCACAAATTATAGCTCCATTGACTTTTTTAAATTCTGGTTTTTGTTTCATCAACTCAGCAAGATCACCAGACTTTGTTTGGATTCCCTCACCATGTGATCTAGCATAATTTTTTTTTTCTAGGTTGTAAGCTGTTCTCTAGGTTGTAAGTTGTTTCTGTAGGTTGTAAGCCAATTTCTCAAACCTGTTGTTGCATGAATTTTATCTTTATTTATAGGTGTTTAGTTGGAGGAAAAATCTTTTTTTCATTGTAGTCAGAAGGGTAAGTCCCTAGAGAATTTTTTAAACTTAAAATGTCAGCCACCATCTATAAATTAGACATTTTCACCCAAAAGCACAAATTCCTAACTTGTATTAATAATGGAAATAGGAATATTTGGTCTATTTTCCTGCATAACATTTTTACATTATCTGCTTAGTGCTTACAAGCAGGATTGACATTCAAAACAGTTTGTAACCAGTATGTCACAGATATACCAATGAGAATAAACAAATGCTAAATATAACTGGTAGAAATGCCCTTTAATAGCCATCTAATAATCAGACCTGTTTATGTATGCTTCTTGCTAAATATGTTACTATTACCTACATGACATGCTTTAGGGATACCAGAAAGCCCTCCCAGCCTCACCACAAATGACTGCCACCGAAATAATCAATCAATAAGTGCATATAGAGTGATATTATAACAGAGCAGAGAGCCCATTAGATTGAAAGCTGGGGCTCTGGGTGCTCAGTTCATGACCTTGGGCAAGTCCTGTCTTCTCCCCACTTTTCTGTCATCAGTGTTATAGAATTACATGACATGATACTCAAAATCTTTGCCTCCTCAAATATTTTGTGAATGTCTTTAATCAATGATTCCTCTATTTTTTCTCTAGCTTGTAAAAAAAAAAAAACACCTATCATAAATGAGAAAAAAAAAGACTAAACTTGCACAGACATGGCTCAGAGTTGTAATCAATGGCCACTCAGAAGAACATCAGGCTTATGAATGGTCATGGGTTTGCACAAGCATTTTTTGCTGTAAGGTAATGAGGCATTAACAGAAAAGGAAAAAAAAACAGACAAAAAAGTTTACTTTGCTCTCAGAATTGCCCTGCTGACAGCTTGTACCACATATCATTTAGATAATGGCCAAAGTAGGAGCAGCTTTGAGGGGTCCAAATTTTCTCCTGTGAAACTGTCCAGTGAAGCAGAAAACTGGAGACCAGATTTACCTCAATGACTCATAGCCCAAATCCAAAGAGAATAAATGTACACATAGACCACAGAGTCAGAGAACATGAATCTGCAGTCATCCAGGCAAAGAATCACTTAGGAGAAGGAAAAGCTGCTTGGACATCACCAAGTTTTATAATCAGGGGATTCTAAGTGGCCAAGCTAAGGAGATGGAGTCTGACAAACTTAGGTTCTGATCTTAAGTCTACCACTTACTAGCTGGTGACTTTCATAAAGGTACTTGATCTCACTAGGGCTTAGTTCCTTCCTCTAAAAAAATGGAACATAATACCATATCTCACTTGAATTAAATGAGGTAATATACATTGAAGCACCTAGCACAGAGTTTGGCCTATACAAGATATAAAATAAATTATATTATCTAAGTTAGGGTTTATTATTAAAATTCTAATCTCTACTGATCCACAGACCATCTTTCAGGTATTAGCATATAAAGTGGGGTGCACAGTGGAATCCAGAGGGGCACTTGAGCATAAAGCATACTGACCCCACCCTTTGCTTACAGAAGTTAATACCTAGAGATAAGCCATAAGAACCAACACAGTTTAGTCCTCTGACTTTACATAGAAGGGATAATGGAAAGGGAAAGCAAAATCAGTGTTCTCTTTCCACTTGTCTTGTAGTCTCTGAAGGCCAGCCTACTAAAAGCAGTCTAAGGACTCAGTATTCAGATAAGGAATTAATTTTAGAGGGGAAAAGGGAAAATGTATTCATAGGACTATTATACTACATATATTGATATATAGTCTGAAGCTGCTTTTCTAACACCTAACCCAGGAATGTTCTGGAAACAGAATTTAGGATTAAAGAGAAGAATGAAAGATCTTTAGCAGCAGGAAAATCAGGCCTAGCTGGGGTGCTTTAATTTCACTTAGATTAGGGTAATCCCAAAAAGGTTTCTGAACTCTCTATAGCTCTCATTAGTGATGTTTTCCTTTGTGTTCAATCATAACCCTAATTTACCTCTAACCTACAGGGACTAAAATAAATCCTTTTCTTGGAGGAGTACCACTGTGATAATGGAACAATGTTTTTGTTGATCCATTCTAACCTCCCCTATCTAAACCTTTCAAACAGGAAACTTCTCTGTGTCTTATCCCCAGAAAACTGTGTTCTCTATAGCAATAGATTCCAACCACCTCTACCAGGTTTTATTAGGTCAGGGATCCAAGTATTTCCTCTCCCAGAGTTAACTACATTTTTACTTGGAATCAGCAGATCCAAAGAAATTACCCTAATGGCAGAATAGTAAGTTTCCAGCTCTTTCTTCCAAGTTTTGCTTCTGACACCAAAATCAGTGACAGTTAACTTGAAAAACTGCTGCCTACACTCCAGGAGGGACTTGAATAAGAAATACTTACTCAGCCCCTACCATGTTCCAGACACTTTCATATGCATGGTTTCATGCCTTTTCTGGAAAATAGCCAAGGCACATGTTATTAACTCTTTTACAAATGAGGACACCAAGGTACAGAGAGGTTAAGTGCCATTCTTAGGAGGATATAGATAGTAAATGACAAGGATGGGAATTTAAATCAAGTCTAATCTATTTCAAAGTTAATATTCTCTCTACTGCATATAGAATATATTTGTGCACAGCCTTACTGATCTCACAATAACTTAAATACCACACTGAAGTATCAATTCATTGGCCCTGAGAAAACTGGACAAATACTGCTCCCTTCAGATTCCCTAACACTTTGGTGGTTGGTTAGAGGATAAAAGGATGTCATAATCTTCCAACTCTGTTCCCCACACTAAGAATCTAACCAAGAAGTCAAACTCTTTGGAGGCCACATTATTTCTTCTATTATACTGATCTTCATGCTTTCTGGTATAGTCTGAAGTAGGTTGTAGGATCCCATGATAGACTTTTATCCAATGAAAACAACTTTCCCAGAGTGATTAAGACCTTCAAGATGTTCTCAGACATAAAAGTCTTTAATCAAACCTGGGAGCTCAGGTTTAGAACACAGAAGCCTTGGTCATGGAAGAGAGTAACTTCAAATTTACATTAAGGGTAGAGGAAGGATATTGGGGCCTTTCCAAGAGTAAACATGGGACTCTGATGGTGAAGATGTCAAATTTCAACCCTCTCTTTTTACACAAAGAGAGACTGAAGCCCAAAGAGAAGAAGGGAACTACCCAAGATGACACAGTGAAAAATGAGAGTGGAATTCACAGATTTAACTCTATAGCATGCAAATATTAGGAGACTGGAAGTAGTCTTAGGGCAGCAATTACAGAAGAAAAATCTCAGTTACCTACTTCATAGTTTAAAAATCAGCTATTTGGTCCTGAATAAGTACCAAACTTAGGAGATATAAAAACACACCCCACTGGGAGGATTTAGTAAGATAATGTATGTTGAAGTAGGCTTAGAGCAGACATATTACAAGTGACTATAAATTATAATGAAAATTCCCAAATTTGTCTGATTTTTATCAGAATCAACACAGATTTGGGGCCCTTCCACCACATTTCTGTTTGAGAATTTACATTTCTAATGATCTCTAAGTAATGCTGATGCTGATGTTGCAGAGAACCCACTTTGAGAACCAGTGAGAAAATAAATCAGTAAAAACTCAGGTGAAGTTCTCTTTCAGTTGTTACCCCAAATCTAGAAAAGACAATATATACTTTCTAAAATGCAAAAAAAAAAAAAAAAAAGCAACTAAACCTACAGCCTTAGATAAATCTTTTTCTTCCCCTTTTGGACCTCAGTTTCCCTGTGTGTAAAATGAGGTGTTTGGATTAGGTAATCCCTAATGATCCTTGCAAATAAAAGCCATTGATTTAGTAAGGACTGAAAAGTTTCTCAACATAAATCTCAAGCAGCCAACCCATTCAGGTAGTTACTAGGTCTGTAGGCTATTATTGCATCCCTTTCCTCTCCCCACCACCACTCCATAATACAGAACTCCCTACATAAGATTCTAGGCACAGTCCCAACTGGCCTCAATGGGAGTTGTTACCTAAGGATTAAGCTGGAATCTCAGCCGTTGCTCTTCTGAAAGCTGAAAAGATCACATCGTTAAACTATGTCTAGGGAGGAAAAAAGAAGCTATTCATGGCCTCTGAACACATGCTTATGTTTCAGTTCCAACTGCTTATACATTTGCATCTGTTTTCATTCTTGGAAATGTGATTGCCTTTTTTAGGATTATGGCAACAGACAAATATTGTACTGTGAGAATCTTTCCATTGCTGTTCTGAATCGTGTACTCCGGAAACATCCTTGGAACATTTGGAATGACTGATGGTTTTGTGATTATATTTCATAGGAATGGGCAATGTAACTGAACAGGTGTGGGGGAATGGAAAAAGTACTGCATGAGTCTAGAGGATTTTCTTCCCAAAACTGCTTTTGCTACAGGCTGTGTCTGAATAAGCTATTTCACTTTTCCTGACTTACTTCCTAATCTGTAAAATTAAGGGGATCACAGAAACTCAGAGTGAACCAAAGTAAGTCAAAGAACACCCCCAAAAGTAAGGAGAGACAAAAATATGTAATTCTTATGACAAAAGAAAGAAAAACATTAGAAGTGACATAAAATAAAAATCCCCCTCTCTACTACAACCACTTTTCTGATTCCCCAGGGGTAATCAGTATTAACAGATTTTTGCAGCTTTGGAGACATTTCATATGCATATATAAACACATGTAATATCTTGTATTTTAAAAAGATAAATAAATAAGTGCATACATAGTACCATATGAAATTAAGTAAATAGTCTTACTTTGTATACTATTATGTCTTTCTCTACTTGTGTTGATTCTCAGGATAAATCCTGGCAGTGGAATTAAAATGAAACCTTCTATTTTAAGCCTTTAGAAATTATGTTTTAGATATACTTTCTATACATACTAAAAAAGAACATATTTTGCACGAATTTATACCTGCCATTCATGCTGTTAGATTAGTGCCTCTTCAAGATACACACACATACATTCACACACACATTACATATACTTTTATTTCTATTTCAGTTGTTCCATCTATAAAAATCCAGCCAACTAAAGGATTAAATTATTTTTAAGTTCCCGTTCATATCATTGATTTCAGGAATTTTTCTTAACTTTTCTTACTACACAAAGCCTTGGAATATGTGTGTGTGTTATATTTTTTAAAATACAAGTGAACTTGAATAACATTTTATGGCTCATTCACATTGCAGCATGCACTTCATTTATATGGCTTACTAATATCCCATTGTGTGACTATTCCACACTTTTCTATCCATTCATTATTTGATTAACATCTGGATTGTTTCTACTTTGGGGATATTTTGAATAATCCTTCTAATGAACATTAGTGTACAAGTTTTGTTTAAACATCTATTTTTAATCCTCAGTGGTATATAACTAAGAGTCAAGGTAAAGACATCAGACACAAAAGACCACATGTTGTGTGATTCCACATATATGAAATGATGAGAATAGGTAAATCCATAGAATGAATAAGTGGTTTTCAAGGGCTAGGGGGAGTGGGGAACAGAAAGTGACTGTTTAATTGGCACAGTTTCTTTTGAGGGTGATGAAAATATTCCAGAATTAGCTGTGATGGTTTTATGGCACTGTAAATGTATTAAGATCCACTGAGCTTCCACAGTATAAAATGCTTACAATGGTGAATTTTATGTTACACAACTCTTAGTTCAAAAAATACAAATCTATGGGGGCTGCGGTTATGGCTCAGTGGTAGAGCACTTGCTTAGCACGTGTGAAGCACTGGGTTCTATTCTCAGCGCCACATACAAATAAATAAATAAATGTTACTTGTAGTTCAGTGTTACACGTTACTTTTTTAAAAATGAAAATCTACATAATTTCATTACATTAACTATGTAATAGCTCTGTTTTCAAACTTACTTTGAAATAATTTTAGATTTATACAAAAGCTGCAAGAAATAGTTCAGATTTCCATATAGCCTTCACCTGGCTTCTCTGCTATTAACATCTTATATAACCATTGTACAATTGTCAAAACCAGTCACTTAGGTAAACTAATAATATTTAAAACTCTATTCAAAATTTCCATTTGTCTACTGATGTTATACAGAATCCAATCAGGATTCACATTGCATTTATTTCTTACTGTGCTTCAGTTTGTGAAACTTCCTTAATCTTTCCTTTGTTTCACAACTTTTATACTTTTGAAAACTATTGCTCAGTTATTTATAAAATAACCATCAGTTTTGGCTTACTTCATATTTTCTCTTGATTAGACTGAGATTAAGTTTGGGGGCTTTTTTGGTTGTTTTGTTGTTTGTTTGTTTTAGCAAGAGTATCACAAAAGTAACATTACACCATTCTCAATGCAACACTTCAATTGGTCCAAGATGTCAATGTCTCATCACTGAAGATATTGACCTTGATCCCATGGTTAAGATGTCTGCTGGGTTTCTCCATTGAAAATGTGCTATTTTTCCCTTTGTAATTCAAAATACTTTGGAGGAGATCTTAAAATTCCATCCATTAATTGGAGCATTCTGCTTGCAAACAGTTGTTAATTACTAGGGTGTCTGACTAATGGTAATTATTTTCCCTCTTTCATTTTACATTTGTTAATTGGAATGCATCTATAAAGAATAACTGTATGGGGCTGGGGTTATGGCTCAGAGGTAGAGTGATCACCTACCATGTATAAGGCACCAGGTTCGATCTTCAGCACCACATAAAAATAAAATAAAGGTATAGTGTCCACTTATAACTAAAAATAAATATTTTAAAAAAGAATAACTATATGCTATTTATTCTGTTATTTATTTAAATCAACACGGACTAATGGATATTTACCTCATATTATATTATTTTAGTACAAATGACATATAAATAATAAATCAAATAAGATATAGTAGTTCTACAAATCCCCCCCCCTTTTTTTTAAATTTGGTACCAGAGATTGAACCCAGGGTGCATAACCATTTAGAAACCCAGCCCTTTTATTTATTTACTTATTATTTTTAAGAGATAAGATCTCACTAAGTTGCTTAGGGCCTCCCTAAGTTGCTGAGGCTGGCCTTGAATTTGTGATCCTTGTGTCCTAAGCCACTGGGATTACAAGCATGCACCACCATGCCCAGACTACAAGTTGCTTTTGACACTTAAAATTGTCTTAATTTTTTTCATATTATAGATATATGTAGAATTAATTAATTTTTAATATAGCTACACAAAAATTATCAAGCAGTCTTTTATATTTTAAAAATATTTTGCCCTTTGTAGAGCTTAGTATTCAATTTAATTTTCATTTCTTTATATGTTGCTATCTGTTTTTGGTTTTTCTGGCTCTTAGAAACAAGGTGGCAATGGACACTTTTTCCCTTCCTTTGTGTATCCTTGTATTTTTGGGTGAATTTATGATAAACTGCTAACAGTATAATTGCAGGGCCAATGGGTATGTTTCTTCTTTAGAAAAGAGCTAAAAGTGAAGATGAATGCTAAAGTCAAGAAAATACTCAGCTAATTTTATTGGAATGGAATTCCAATGAAACTGCATAATAAAATGAAATAAAAGAAACATATATTAAACACTGTACTTTGGTGCAAACTTTTGGAGATCTAACATGAAAACCTAATGCAGACTGGCCCTGATTTATGATGGATTGACTTACATTCTTTTTCAAATTTACAATGGTGCTAAAATGGTACACATTCAGTAGAAACTGTACTTCAAATTTTCAGCTTTGATCTTTTCCCATGCTAACTAAAATGCCTTATGTTTTCTCACAATGCTGGGCAGCAGCAGTGAGCAGCCCCTCCCACCAAGACATGGTATCATGAGAGCAAAAAGCCTGTACTCTACACTGCACTAAATCATTAAGCTATGATGTTCAGTAGATTGAATATATTAAATGTATTTTCAACTTTGATATTTTCAACTTACAATGAAACTATAACCCCATTGTAAGTCAAGGAACATCTATATATTACTGATTTTATAAAATTATGCTATAATAATTTCAACACCAGTAAATATTTAAATTGTTTTCCTTGCAGAGTATATGTTAATAATTGTTCTACAGAAATTAAATAAATCAATTAGAAGTATTTAAGAATTAATTTTATATAAAAGTATTCAAATTCAATACTTTAAGGTGGATAATCTTAGAATAAATGTGGTGCACCTACTCAAAAAAATAACTTTGTATATATCTTTAGCTTATGTATTTATTCACTTTAAAAATGAGTCAGTATCTTAAGCCAGTAATGTGTACAAACTCTCTGTGAGAAGACAAATGTTAAAGAAATTGAACTGTAGAAATTTATTATAAAATAGAACACAAAATATTAAAATTTAAATGCCTATTTATATATCTTAAACTTAAGCAAGCTACACTACAACAACTAGGAATTCTAAAATCAATAAACAGTTTTGTTGAAAGGTACATCTTATTAAAATCAAAAAAATAATAATCATGAAAATTTTATTTTTAATGCCAAACCCTCCTAAAAGGTCAATTGCTATATACCTTGTAAAATATATGCCTTACACAGAAAATTGCTGTAAAATTTTTTAAATCTAAAATAAATAAAATAGGGCTGGGATGGTGTCTCAGTGGTAGAGCCTAGCCTGCATGAGGCACTGGGTTCGATCCTCACCACCACATAAAAATAAATAAAGCTATTGTGACCATCTTCAACTAAAAGACAAATATTTAAAAAAATAAAATAAAATAATCAACTGTTTTTTCTTGAAAATTCATTATAATGAAATTAAAGTATAAGATAATATAAAATAGCAAATATTTAAAACTTTTAGAAAATAATGTTGCAGTGTAATATCTAATTGTTTTATTTTTCCTGAATTAATGTATTATGTTCTTATATTTCTGTTTTTTCATCCAGGCATTTGAAAGTATACACTTTGGTGATTTTTAGAATAGTCACAGTGTTTGGTGACCCTCACCACAATCTAAATCCGGAGTTATTACACCATCAGCCCCCAAAATATGCATTATCAGTCATACTCTATGTCCCTGCCTCCAAATACTTGCACCATCTTACCTGTCTTCTATATCTATGGATTGGCCTATTCTGGATATTTCACAAAAATGTAAAGATACAACAGGTGACATTTTTTCTATCTGGGTTCTTGCACCTAGCATAATGTTTTCATAGTTCATCCATGCTGTAGCATGAATCAATATTTCATTTTTCATGAATGAATAATATTCTAGTGAATGGGAAAACCATATTTTGTTCACCATTCATCAGGTAGACATTTTGGTTGTTTCCACTTTTATCTATTATGAATAATGCTACTACTATGAATGCTCATATATTACAGTGTGCATATATATTTTCAACTATCTGAGATATATACCTAGGGGTAGAATTATTGGGTCACATTATAACTTTATGTTTAATTTTTTGAGGAACTTCCAACTTTTCATGAAATTATTATTTTTTAAAGAGAGAGAGAGAGAGAGAGAATTTTTTTTAATATTTATTTTTTCGTTTTTGGTGGACACAATATCTTCTATTTTATTTTATGTGTTGCTGAGGATCGAACCCAGCGCCCCGCGCATGCCAGGCGAGCGTGTTACCACTTGAGCCACATCCCCAACCCGAAATTATTTTTTTTTAAAATCACTGATGACCTGAGTAAATTCAAAGCCATTCCGTATTCATGGATTTGGAAGGCTTAATGTTATTAAGTTTTATTATTCTCTAAATTAATGTACAGATTCATTGAAATTCCTGTCAAATTCCTAACTGGTATATATTTAGAAATTCATAAGCTATCTTAAAATCCAAATGGAAAGAAAAATAGCTTAGAAATTGTGATAAATGAGAACAAAGTTAAAAGATTTCCCTGTTATACTATTTTGCTTTCCTACTTAAAATCTACGGTGATCAAGACTATGGATACTAGCATATGGATAAATAGATGTATTGATCAATGGAAACAAATTGAGAATTCAGAAATAAATTTATTCATTTATGGTCAATTGATTTTTGACAACAGAGTCAAGACAATCTAGTCAGGCAAAATATAGTCTTTTGTATTGTATATATTAATATAAATGGTGCTGGTCAACTATCCCAAAGCAAAGAACTTCTACCTCACAAAATATACAAATTTAGCTCAAAAATGGATCACAGACCTATAAGTCAGAGTTAAATTTATTAAATTCTTAGAATAAAGAAAAAAGCCTAGGGATGTGTGTGTGTGTGTGTATGTGTATGTATGATGTGTGTGTGTGTGTATGTGTGTGTGTGTGTGTGTGTGTGTGTATATATATATATATATATATATATATATATATATATACCCTTGTATTCAGCAATGAAGTCTTAGATATAATACCAAAAACACAAGCAACAGAAGGAAATATTTCAGGTAAACTGTATTTCATAAAAAATTTAAAACTTTTATGATTCAAGGGTACTATCACAAAGTGAGGGACTGGGGCTGTGGCTCAGTAGTAGAGCACATGAGCCTGGCATGTGTGAGGCTCTGGGTTCAATTATCAGCACCACATATAAATAAATAAAAACAAAGATCCATTGACAACTAAAAATATTTAAAAAAACAGAAAGTGAAAAGACAATCCATATAAAGGGAGAAAATATTTGTCAATAATATATCTGCTTAATGTCTAGTATACAGAATATATGAACTCTTACCTCTCAGGAATAACAATGCAAATAGTTTAAAAATGGGTAAAGCATCTGAATAAGTACTTCTTCAAAAGAGTTATACAAATTGTCAATAACCACATAAAAAGTAAAAGATAGTCAACATCATTATGTAATATGTACAAGTCAAAACTATAATGAGACAGCACTTCAGACGCACTAGATGGATAAAATTTAACACACAGTCAATTACAAGTGTTGGTGAAGATGTGGAGATATTGGAAACATCATATGCTGCTAGCATAAATATAAAATTGTGTGACCACTCTGAGAGTTCAAAATTCTCTTTGTCTTTGTATTTCAACACTTTTATTATGACATATCTGGGTGTGTCCCTCTTTCAGTTCATCCTACATGGAATTCATTTGGATTCTTGAATATATAGATAGGTGTTTTTCATCAAATTTGGGATTTTTTTCACCATTACACATTGGAGTATTTTTATGCCACATTGCCAACTTCATCTCAATCTCAAATTCTTTTTATAAATATATCGATAAATGTGATGGCATCCTACAGGTCTCTGAGGCTTTATTTCTTCTCTTTCCTTCATTATTCTTTCTGTTTCACAGACTGAATATTCTCATTTGACCTATCAAGTTTGTTGATTATTTTTTCTGCTTGCTAATCTGCTGTCAAGTCATAATAGTGAGTTTTTCATTTTATCTATTGTAGCTTTTAATTCCAAAATTTTCTGTTTGCTTCTTTTTATATATGCATAGAATTTCTACCTCCTTATTTATATTCTCTATTTGATTAAACATTATTCTCATACTTTCCTTTAGTTCTTTACGCATTTTTCCTTTAGTTCTTTGAAGATATTCATAATAAATGAATTAAAATATTTGTTAAAAAGCATTAGTAATGTTGGGTCTGGAATTGTGGCTCAGTGGTAGAGCGCTCGCCTAGGACGGGCGGGACCCGGGTTTGATTTTCAGGACCACATAAAAATAAAGGCATTGTGTTGTGTCCATCTACAAAAAAAAAGATTCATTCATTCATTCATTCTCTCTCTCTCTCTCTCTCTCTCTCTCTCTCTCTCTCTTTAAAACAAAAGCATTAGTAATGATATATCAAGAATTCAAAAAATTAACTAGAATAAGCAAGTAATCCAATTAAACCTGGGAAAGTGATCTGAATCAATGCACCTCAAAAGATAAAATATAAATAGTTAACAAATATGTGAAAAAATGTTCAGTTTTATTAGCCATCTGGGAGATGCAAATCAAAACTATAATGAGATATTATCTCACCCTAATTAGAATAGCTATTATCAAAAAACTAACAAATTGTGGCAAGGATATAGAGAAAAGAAACTCTCATATACTATTAGTGGGAATATAAATTAGTACCACCAATATGAACAACATTACAGAGATTTCTTAAAATATTAAAAATATTTCTACCATAAATTCAATTATCCCGTGTATAGATATATATCTAGATGAAATTAAGGCAGCCTACCAAAGAGATACCTTCATTCTCATGTTTTTGTAGCACTGTTCAGAATAGCTAAAGTATGTAATCAGCCTAGGTGCCAATTAATAGATGAATGGATAAAGAAAATGAGGTATATATACACAGTGGAATATTATTCAGCCACAAAAAAATAATAAAGTTCTGTGTTTTGAAGCAAAATGGATGTAACTGGAAGATGTTAAGTGAAACAAACCAGACACAGAAAGATATATGTCATTCTCTCTCATATGTGGAAGCTTTAAAAAGTTAACCTTAATGTAGAATAGTGATTACTACAGTTTGGGAAGGGGTGCAGGGTAGATAAAGGGAAGATATATAATGGGTACCAAAGTACAGGTAGGTAGGAGGAATAAGTTCTGATGTTCTGCAGCATAGAGGGATGATTATGGTTCACAAATAACCTATTACTATTTTATGAATATCTAAAAGAGAGGAATTCAAATCTTCAAACATAATGGTAAGGGAGGGTAAATAATAATAATCCTGATTGGATCAGTTCATGCCATATGCATATGTTGAAATGTTACACTGAACTCCACCAATATGTTAATATGTAAAATTAATGTATTTAAATAAAAATAAAATATTGTCATTTGAGTTCAGCATTTAGGGCTGGGGGTGTACATCACTGATAGAGGGCTTGCCTAGCATGTGTGAGGTCCTGGGTTCAATCTCTAGCACTGCAAAAATAAATACATAAATACAACATATGGACTTCCTGGAGATAGTTTCTCTGACTGCTATTTTTTTCTCTGTGTAGGTTATACTTTCTTATTTCTTTATATGCTTTATATTTTTATCTGGGAATCTGAATACTTTAAATATTATAATGTATCAGCTCTGTAAGTCAGATCCTCTCTCCACCCAGAGCTTACCATTGTTTTTTCTTGTTTACTGAATTTCTGAAAATAATTGTGTAAAGTCTGAATTCTGTGTCTTGTGTAGTCACTGAAGCCTCTGCTGTTTCAGCTAATGATTGGAAAGATTTCTATAATAATGGGGAACAAAATTTCCCAATCTTTTCAAGGAGGTCTCTGTGTGTGTGTGTGTGTGTGTGTGTGTTTTGTGACACACTTTCTTCATTTCCTGCTTATACACAGCCTCAAGGTAAGCCCTGGGAAAATTAGAGTCTACTCGGGTCTTTCCTGAGCAAGCACATCATCCTGGGCAGGCACATAGCCCAGTGCATAAATGTGGCCTCATAGATTCTCTGGAATATATCAGAGTTTTTCAAAGTCCCTATGGATATCTCATTTTGCAGCTTTTCCTTTAAATACTTTTGGCTAGCCTATTGTTGTCCCATCTGATATCCACCACCACAGGCACCTGCAAAGATAAACCATTGCCTCTAAATACTTTAAATGTTCCTGAGGAAAAGGGTTTTCCCCACAGAATGAACAGAGTCCAATCAATTAAAGACAGTTTTCCAAGGGCCAGTGTCTTCCATCAATCTCTAGATACCTTAATAATGACAAGTCTCTGAGAATGAAGTTTTGAAAGAGCACTACCCCCCAGTCCTTCACCTTTAGTAGCTGCCCAGACTGGTGGTTTTCACCATAATTGTGAGCTGTTGATTTTCAAGGCTACTACAGATATGGAAGCAGAGAATGGGAACAGGGCAGATCATTGTGCCACACAGTTAACTTTTCCTACTGAGATTCGCCTGATTTTCTTGAAACATCTCAGGATTCTGCATCAAGAAAATAATGATGTCCATGTTGGCTACAGATACAATTTTCACCTCTTTGTACTTTATAAAATGTTACCAGTTGTTCCCAGGAAAAGGCTGCTTCACCTTAGGCTATTCTGGAGGAGAAGTTTAAGAATAATGTGTACTATCATTTCTCATGAGATACTGGGGAGAGGAAAGATGTAGCATAAATGAGACCTCTGAAATCTGCCAGCAAGTTTGCTTTGTGGAGGGTCCCCAAAACATGGGATAGCAAGAATAAAAGGGGCATCAAGTAAAACAGCTGAAAATATATCAATATGGATACCATCCTCAATCTAATCCCAATAGATGTTTATGTAATCCAATAGAGTCAGTTACAATTGGTTTCCATGCATTCTCTTAGCGTCCCCCAGTAGATTATAGAATTCCCAGGTTTGGATAAATATGAAAATCAGGTTAGGGCTGGAAAATAGTCCTCAACTACTACCCAAACATTGCTAGATAATGGTTTCCTTGAAGTCTTCTGGCTCAAAATCCATTTTCATTACATAGATAGCAGAACAAGGAAAAGCAAGGTTTAGAGAAAAGAGATTCTAAAATCTCTAAATTTCTTTAATAACTATTTACTGAGTCACAATGTGCATAGCACCATACATTCTTTGGAATGATTTTGGGGTTGAGTGGAAGAAATAGATGCAAATATGGATGACATTGAGTTACTACCTTCCAGAATTTTACTTCTAAACAAGGGAGGTTTAAACAAAAAGACACAACAAATCAAAATGTGGTAAGTTACTCTAAAGGGTACAGTCAGAGTATTCCAAATAAACAGAAGAGTGTTGAGAGGCGCAAGGTCATCTGAAACAGACCATAAAGGGTGGATAGGATTTTCCACCAAGGTCTGCACAAGCATTATGTATTGGAAGGAAATGAAATCCTGTGTGACCTGTTCATTGAGTACCTACAGGGAGTAGGGAGCAAGTCTTACAAACTGGTTGAGGATAGATCATCAAAGACCTGGACTGCAAGGCTAAAGAGTTTGTATTTTTCTTCTAAGAGGAAATCAATGGATGATTCTTTTTCCCCCTGGGGAATCCAGTCACCTTTTATCACCTTTTGGGTGTTCCCATCCTTTTTGGGGGGATCCTCAGAACTAGCCAGAGGCAGCTCTTCCTACCTCTGTCTTTTCTGCTCTGAGTCTACCTTTAGTGCACCCAGTGTTGGTAAGCAAAGAAAGTTCTCCAAGTAAAAGCTGGCTGATACTTTTAAAGAAGAGAATTGATATGTTAAGTGAAATAAGCCAGATTTATAAAGTCAAGGGTCAAATGTTTTCTCTCATATGGGGAATCTAGAGAGAAATAAGGAATAAAAAATTAGGACACGGTGTCTGTCTCATAAAAATAGAAGGGAGTAGAGGAAGAAAATATAAGGGGAGAGAGGAGAGGTGGGAAAGGGAAGGAACTGATGAATGAAATTGACCACACTATGCTATGTTCATGTATGAATATATAACAATGAATTCCACTTTATGTGTGATTATAATGCACCAATACAAACAATAAATAATCAGGCACAGTGGTGAACATCTATAATCCCAGTGGC
The DNA here is from genome assembly GCF_047511675.1 of Marmota flaviventris. NCBI lineage: Eukaryota > Metazoa > Chordata > Mammalia > Rodentia > Sciuridae > Marmota > Marmota flaviventris. The sequence goes on along the minus strand of NC_092518.1, from coordinate 64,462,129 downwards.
TCAGGAGGCTGAGGCAGGAAGTTTGCAAGTTCAAGGCCAGCCTCAGAAACTTAGCAAGGACCTAAGAAATCTAGTGAGACTTTCTCTCAAAATTAAAGAAAAAAAAGTGCTGGGCATGTGGCTCATGGTTAAGTGTCCCTGGGTTCAATACCTGCTACAAAATAAGCATAAATATAGAAGGAAGACCAGTAGAATACAGAAAGTAGATCAGGGGAAGAGGGAGAGGAGGGAATAGGAAAGTACTAGAGATTGAAATGGAGCATAGTATGTTATGTGCACTTATAAAGATGTCATAATGAACCACACTATTAAATCACTAATAAATAAATAATGAACCACACTACAAATCACTAATAAAAACATATGATATGATATGAACCAGGCTAAATTTTAATAAATTCATACCTGAGGATATGTGCAGAAGGAATTACAAATCTAAGAAATAATTGGACAAGACAGATAGCATTAAAAGGTTCAGTATGATATTCCAAGGGCCTGAATAATTATTGTAGATATAGGACAGAACAATATTTCAAAGCAAGAAACCTTTACTTTTTGTGCCAATTTGTTCAAGTACATCATTATCCTCAAACTTATATTCACCCCCATCTATCTGCCATCTCACAACATATCTTCTGGTAAGGTCTTTCCCATGTTTTTCTCCCTCTATTGGAACTGACCTACTTTCAACCTCAGGGCCTTTCTTCCATTCCAGTACCCCTGGGCCTTGATTTTTGTTATCCTCATCTCATCATAGAGTGCAAGAAATCAAAATCACACAGCTTTGTAGAAGAGCCAATTTGACACCAGGCCAAATTGCTCCAACTTTTATCTCTGTACATATGATGGGGAAACTGAGATGCAGATAGGTAATTGATTTGCCAAAAGTCATATATGGAATCAGTGTCTGAACCAAGGGGAGAAAAAGATTTAAGTGATTAAGGCCACATCATTTTTCCTTCCTGTGGAATACATCACCAGGCCCTCACACTATTATTCACTTTTTAGTAAACTTTAGGCAATATGATGTTGGATTGGTGGTATCTGGTTAGATTCAGCTCTGCTGACTATAGTCATAGCCAGAGCTGTGTGTTTCCTCAGCCCCTTCCAAAAACACCACACTCCCCTTAGTTAAACTTTGTCCCCAGCTGTCAGAACAGGTGGCCCATTGAAAGAGCCTGAGAGTAGCATTGCTAAGAAGGCAAAAACTTCTAGGGTTTGGGAGAAATCGATTTACTGAGAAGACTGAGTGAAGAAGGGCAAATGGAGTCCTTGCCAGACAGGATATAAAAGGATAAATGAGAAAGCCAAAAAATTATATATGAGAAAATGATGAGAAAGATAAACAGAAATGTGACAGAGGTGTAGTATGTATGGGAAAATATGAGGGATGAAATCAGATGGGGAAAAAATGTGTGGGAGTAGTGTAACTAACAGTTTGGGGCAATGATCTCAGAAGAATCCTAATACCGAACCAAATTATATTCTGAACTTCATCCAATAAAGAATAGAAAAAGAGAATGGTATGTCATTAATACAAATCTATAAATTCAAATTTATGGTTAATTTATATTACAAAGTTCATTAAAAAGTTCACAAGTTAAGGTAGTGTTATACTACAATGTGTTAAATTTGATACCTGGCAGCCATGAATATATACATTTAAAATTTTGATTTCCATAGTCAAAATATACACATATTAAAAACTGAAAATAAAACATTTCACACCCCTAAATCCCTTTTATAGGATCAGTTTTTCCAAAGAACATGTCTTAAACCATTGGCTTAAGATGTGCATTTTCCTATGGTAATTTTTCAATTAATAGAGAAGTCTGAAAGAAAAGCCTTCAAGAATTAAATGAATACAATTTTAATGGACAAATTCAGACATTAGAACTTATCAAAAAATGTTAAAGACCCTGAGGATGGTGTAGCTGGTCCATGATATAAAGAGAAAACATCATGTTGAATACTATAATTCTATATATTAAAAAACAAATGGATCCTTTTGATTATAAAAATAAAGCCTAGAAAAATGTTCTGCACTAGTGGAGGATATGAAAAAGAGGACACAGTTCTTAATGTGAAGAGAAATGTCCTTCTTGCTAAAGAGCCAAGTCAAAATTCTGATGAAGTATGATATTTATGTTTATTGACTAAAAGAGTGAACATTTCAGAGAATGAAAACACCATTTTACAGCATATGAAGTTCATAATAACAAGAAGAGCATAGAGAGAGGATTTAAAACTCTGAGTCTCATTTTTTTCTAATATGTGTTGCTGTTTTATCTAAAGCTGAAGGGGATAGATGGAGTTTGACAGCATAGTCGTATATTGCCTAATGCTTACAGAGGGCTATAGTTCTGGGAAATACATCATTAGCTGATTTCATCATTGTGCAAGCATCTTTGAATGTACTTACACAAACTAAGAGAGCTACAGCATCATTAGGCAATATATTATTATGGAACCATTTATATACAGTTTGCTGTTGACAAAAACATCATTTTGCAGATCATGACTATGGTTTCCTCCTCTAAAGCAGAGTTTCCTACTCCCATTCACAGCTTCAGTGTATATCTGAGCACCATGAGATTATATGTTTTTTTTCTAGGAAGAGGGTATACAGCTTTCATCTAATTTTCAAAAGAGTGTGTCTTTCCCATAAATAATTAAGGTTAAGAACTACAGAACCGAAGGATCCTATCTCCAAGAAAATAGTGTGGAGTTGCAGAGTATGTGGTTTGCAAAAACAGAAGTAGAAGCATATTTTGAAGAAGGCAAAATTTTCTTAATGAAAAAGCACTAAATGATAAGGTTTCAAGAGCCGTTTGGTTTCCATGATTGCAAAATGTCACTCTCTGAATTAACATGAGGTTTATGTAGAAGGCGGCTATTACTAAAACAGTATTCAGGCACAAAGTTCTGTGCTGGCTCAGACAAAAAGATGGATCTGGTGTTGCAAGAGTTCACCAAGGAAACTTTTTTAAGTGAAAAAAAAGGGGGAACATTTTGACCACTCTGGTTTCTGAAACTGACCAAATATTTTAAATCATTCAATTTTTTCTTAACATTTAATTTCTGATGTGCATTATAATACCACCATCTTGTGGAATATAGTAGAAATGCATGATTTTAAGTGTTCTCTCAGTCAGTAGTTCTCAGAGTGTGTTCTGTGAACCTCCCTGGGAGTATTTGAGACATATTCAAAAGGTTCTTGAAGTCAAAGCTATTTTTATAATAATACTAATATATTACTTTACTTATTCACTGGTTGTCATTTGTGGCCATGGTGCAAAAGCTATGGTGGGTAAAATTGAAGGCACCTTAGCATGAGTCGTGGCTGTAATTCCAAAGTATACTGTTAGTCATTGTATTCTTCGCTGCCATGCATTTGCAGGAAACAAAAAGCCAGCTGAACTTACAAATAACCTTGCTGAAGAAGCTAAAATGATTTAATTTGGGAGTCAGGTTTGCAGGATTCACTGAATAGGAGTTCTCTTTACTGTCAATTTTACTTGCAAGAAATCCCGTGGAGAACTAAGGAATCTCAGCAGACATTTTTGACCCTTATGGATAAGAGTCTTGTGCTTCTATCCTCACTTCTTCATCCATTATTTTCATGTTTCAGATTTCTCATGTGTAAAATGAAGGTATTCCTAGGTGTTTCCACACTGAGTAGTCAGGAGATTTGAAACTGCATATAATGGCTTGTGGCTTGTGTCAGTTCTTCTAATGTTCTTTCCCCTTCCTGTGCCAAATGTATCAAAGCATTTTATCTTCATAGTAACTCTATGAAGTTGCTATTATCATATCACTTTTCAGATTGGAAAACTGAGACCAGGAGAAGTCCAAGTTTCTTACCTGAAGTCACACAGCAAAATAGTGGAAAATGAACCCAGGCAATTTCATTCCAGGAGAGAATAAGTCTCTTGCAGTTTTGACTATGGGAAGAACTTGAAGAAAGCTGGCCATAAAGAAATGGGAGATGGTTCAGTTAGTTGAGGTCTAGAAATTGATGAACACATGATACTTACAAGAAAGGACAGGGATGATGATTGGGCCTCTGAGAACAATTTATGAAAACTAGATATATCACCTTAAAACAGAATGTGTGTCTCAATACCCAGAAGCACCCCCAAATTTGTAAGTCTTATAACAAAAAAACAAAATGGATGGAGTTAATAGAAGTGTTGAACCCAAGAGCCATATCAGTACTGGAAAAATGGCAGAACCAGTACAACATCAGATTTGCCTTGTAAGAGCCGTGGTGCCTAATGCTATCTAAAGAACATATGAAACTCCAATGGCCACCTGACAGTGTTACAAAAATTAACCAAAAATAAAAACCACAGCACCTCCACCACACAATTCAAACAATCTTAGTTTTCCACATTAACATTTTTTAGATATGTCTATGGACCTCAAAGTAATGGGAAAAAAAATTCTCATTCAAAAGCAATGAATTCTCATTCATAAGCAATTAACATGAAGATGTTATAAGTGATATTAATTTTTTCCATTTGAAATATATAGATTGCACTGTGAAATCTTTTTGTCAAGTGTAACCACTAAAAACGTGGAATCAAGAAGGTATATTTCATTTGAAACCCATCATAATTAGTGAGTCACATCTACCTCAACTCTGAAAACATATATAACTACCTTGATGCTGATTTCATTGCCTGAGGTCTCTGCCTTCTCCCATTTCCACTCTCTGATTTCCTCACTTCCTTCCTGCAACAGGCCTCCAGCTTGGGGTGGCTTGATAGAATAAAAGTTGTAGTCACATCTTGTAGGACTAAGAGAAGTTACACATGAGTGCTTTGTCAGAATTTCTGTTGTTTTTTAAAGGAAAAGTTATCATTTCATTAGAAGTAAATATAAGAGAAAATTCATTTATTGTTGGGTTTTAAGATGTTTTAGTACAAAAACAGCTTTATTAGAAATATCCTCCATACAATTATTTTATTAATATGTATTAATTGTACATATTAACAAAATGATGGCCCCTTCCAAGCCATACTCCTTTCTCCACTTTGCTTTACTAACACCCCTTGCTAGAGTATAAACTATAACCCTCTCTACTACCTTCTGAAATTGATCTTTACAAAGGAATTCAAGGATTTCCTCATAACTTCTCTCACCCCATCTTTATACAAGAGCTTCTGTTTCCTTCTTTTTCCTGAACTCCCTTCCTGCACTGTCACTACCTAGTACTTTCCATGATAATTCCTTGATTTAGCCAGAAGCCATTTGGTAAGGTTGGAAAGAGACTCTGATCTCTCTAATTTAGTTTTGGAACTAAATTGCTTTATTCTCCACCATCCTGGGAAATCAATATTGTGTCCTCAGGAATGCCACACTTCACTGTCCTCATTGGCTGATATGTTTTTTTCAGCTTGGGCTTTGATATGGTGAAAAGAATAGACACCATGGTTACTCAGACCTGCCAGCTCTCAATGTCCTTGATGGTTACACCTGGAGAAAAGTCACATTGAGACTTGTAAACACACTTCATTCCACCAAATTAATTTTATTTTTCTATAATTGCTTTTGCTTTTAAAATTTGAAGGAGTTTTAAACAAATAGGACTCTCATTTGGTCATTCTTACAATCCAGTTGGGTATAGATTAGAATCTGACTACTAGAACAAAAAGAACCTTGAATCTGGTATGTACTTTGGCTTTGGTGCTGCTGCTTCTCATTATCTTCAGCAAAGATTAAAAAATAACTCATTGTGCATGATAGATCCCTAATATTGATAGACATGACTTTCACCTTTCTATTTAGGACCACTAATGCAGAAATGTGGATGCATACTAAAATAAAAGTATGTTGTTGCAACAACTAAAAAATAAATAAAATTCCAGGTGGAAAAACAATTAAAAAAAGAAACCATAAAAAAGTATGTCATTGGGGCTGGAGCTGTGGTTCAGCGGTAGTGCACTTGCCTGCCACGTGTGAGGCACTGGGTTTGATTCTCATCACAGCATATAAATAAATATAATAATATAATTAATAATATAATATAACAATATATAATAATTTTATAATAATATAAATATAGAATAACTTTATAATAATATAAAATATAATGATAATAAATATTTTTTAGTTGTTGACAGATAACAACTAAAAATATTTTTTAAAGTATTATTCTCTTTTATTAAATCCCAACACTTCTATCTTTTTCACATTCTATGTGAGAAAATAAGAAGTATACAAAAAAGCTCCCTTGATACTTACCACAGTATTATGGTTGTCTCAAGAAAAAGTGATGGTGTGATTGAGTTGAAACTCAACCAGCTGGTTTTTTGGGGGAGCAACATTTTTACTCAAAAGAATGACTGACAGAAAAACTATGATTTTCTGACTTGGATATTTGGCAGATATTTTATCTAAAATGGGCCTATCACTTCAAGGAAAACAACTGAGAGCCTTCAAGTGAGAATTAGAATTTTTTATAATTTGCATTTGCTACTGGGAGTTTAACAGCTTCCTAATAACTTTTTAGATGAAATTGTTATGAATAGTAATGACTATTATTTTCTAAATACTATGTAATAAAATATGTCAACATTAAACCAATATTTTAAAATAATCAATTCATGATCTTACAAAATCAAGAATGGGTAAAGGATACATCCAAAGTATAAGACAGACAAATGGATATATATAATAGAGTAGGAAATGTTCTTTGATATCTACATTGTAACTATCCTTTAGAAACTACTTACTGCTTGTCTAGTTTTGATAAGGTATCAGTGAAGAAATACATATACATATCTGAGAAGGTTATTAAATATACCTCCTTTTTACAACTACATACTCATGTGAGGCCAGATTTTTCCTATATCACAACTAAAATAACATATCTTTAAAAACAGGAATGAGAACACAAAATTTCTTTTATTAAACCAGACAGTGAAGACACTTGCAAAAATGTAAAACAATGTCACTCCTCTCCATATTTTTTGTAAATTATTCTTCATAAAATGTGTTACTTACAGTAATATGTAATTATTTTATTATTTTAAAATGCATTATTAGATGATTTTTTGTTTTTAATTTATAATCTGATAAACTTTATCAACATAATCAAAATCCTTTTAAAATCTTTAATAATATTATTGTATAAAGGCAACTTAAGAATAAAAAGTGGAGTGAACCACAGTGGTTGCCATTATACAATAATGCTTTGTGCATTGTGCTTTTCAATGTTTTATAAAGTAGATTTTACTAACATTATTTAACACCCTCTTCTAGACTCCTATATCTCTTTTTAAAAATTATTTTATATTTTAGTTGTAGTTGGACACAATACCTTTATTTTATTTATTTATTTCTATGTGGTGCTGAGGATCGAACCCAGGGTCTCCCATGTGCTAGGTGAGCGCTCTACCACCGACTCACAACCCCAGCCCCCTGTATCTTCTTTAGCACCACCCTTAGAAAACTTTTCTTGTTCTGCTTCATATTCCTGTTACTTGCATCCATGTCATGTTTCTCCCTTTTATTGTTAAACAGAATGTAGCATAAAGTTTGTCTTTCTCATCTTTTAATATCTTGAAACACTATTCAGAGAACTATGTTCGAAGTTATGAAATAATTGAATTAACAATAATAAATAATAATCCATAATAAAACAAATTTTTAATTGGAGATAAATGATCTAACTCTCAAAACCTTCCAGATAATCCATGGGTTCAATAGGAAGTCTCAAGTGAAATAAAACATGAAAAAGAAAACATTGTAACAACACTATCAAGAAACTACATATAATTAGGTTCATTTTACCCACTCATAGCATAGTATAAATTCCTTTGGGGTGCACACAAAATATTCATCACAATACACAATTTCTTGGTCAAAAAATAAAAGCAAATTTAAGACTTCAGTCCAACATATGAGAAGCTGAGAATTTACCACACCTTACTTACAAGTAAAAAAACTAAACAAACTGAAAAATCAGTTCATTTTCTTTCAGGCATCAAAGAAGTGTGATCATAGGGGAAACAACTGCCCCCAAAATTGGAGAGAGAAACAGGTTAATACAGGGAAGAGCAATTAAACAGAGCAAAACCCATGAGCTAAAACCTGCAAAGAAACCATGCCAGAGTAAGAAAACCTGAACTGTAATTTAAAAATTTTTTTGAAGGTTCATTGTAGACAAATGTGAGAGTTAAAAGCTGCAGGTGGATCCAATTAAATGGGGATTTTTCACATTTTTATGAGATTTACCACTAGGAGTTCAACCAGGTTCTCACAGTGAATATGAGTAGGATCCCCTCACATTTTCAGCAGAGAAGGGTAAAACGTAACCATTTAAAATATGCCAAAGCATTTTCTTTTCTTTTCTCTTATTTCATTTTGGTACTAGGAATTGAACCCAAGAGTGAGCCACATCCCAGGCCCTTTTTTATATTTTGTTTAGAGATCAGATCTTGCTAAGTTGCTTAGAGCCTCACTGGTTTGCTGAAGCTGGCTTTCAACTCCAGATCCTCCTGCCTCAGCCTCCTGAGCTTCTGGGATCACAGGTATGCGCCACTGTGCCAGGCTATTTTCTTATTCTTAAGCCTGTCCTCAAGGAAAAATATTTTTTACCAGTGCCTAAACTTTTGTAGTTTTATCAGACTGACCTGGGGAAACTCAGTCTATTCCAGAATTCCACAAAGGGGAAGAAAGGAAATATCCATTCTGCCAAGCTAGCCATTCTGTCCCACCTGGGGGAGGTGAGAAGCACTGGTGAAGTTAAAACTCCAGGGGCACACACTAAAACACTATTTCTAATCCCTCCCACCTGCCCCCCCACTCACATACGCACACCTTATCACCTCACCACTTAAGGTCTATTTACTGGAGTTCCTTTTAGCAAGAACATCATGTCCAACTTTCAACAAAAGCTATAATGCATAACAAAATGCAAACAAATGAATTTGAAAAGGCAGAGCAAGTATCACAATCAGACTGAGATATGTCAGAAAAATTATCAGATCAGACATTTAAAATAGCTAGGATCTATATGTTAAGAACTCTAAAAGTAGATAACATGAAAGAACAGATGGACAATGTACACAGGGAGATGGAAATTCTGAGTTAGCAATAAGTACTACAGATAAAAACACTAACATAAATGAAGAATGACTTTGGTGAGTTCATTAATAGAATGGATATCAGCTGAAGAAAGTATCTCTGAGTTTGAGAATATGTCAATTGAAACTTACAAAACTGAAAAAGCAAAGGGAGGAAGACTGACAAAAAAACCCAAAATATCCAACAACCAGGGAACAAATACAAAAGGTATGAAATATATGTATTGGGGACACCATTAGGAAAAACAAGAACAAAGAAAAATAAATTCTTGAAATAGTAATAACTGAGATTTTCCCCTAATTGTGGTCAGACACCAAATGACAGATCCAGCAATCAATCTCAAACAAGACTAAACAAAATAAATGTCAAAAATTACACCTACAGGGGTTTGGCTATGGCTCATCGGTAGCACACTTGCCTGGCATGTGTGAGGCTCTGGGTTCCATTCTTAGCACCACATATAAATAAAAACAAAATAAAGGTCCAACAACAATTTAAAAAAAAATTACACCTACACTTATCATATTCAAACTACAGGAATGAAAGATAAGGAAATTTCTTTGAAAGACGACAGAAGGAAAAAATATAGGGGCTGGGGTTATAGCTCAGTGGTGGAGCTCTTACCTCACACATATGAGGCACTGGGTTCAATCTTCAGTACCACATAAAAATAAATAAAGGTATTGTGTCCACCTACAACTAAAAATAAAAAATAAAAAAAATCTAAAAAGGAAAAAATATACTTACCTAGAGAAGAACAAAGAATTAGATCCAGCTTCTCCTCAGAAACCATGAAAGCAAAAAGAGAATGTAGTGAAATATTTGAAGTGTTGAGAGAGAAAAGTACCAACCCATAATTATGTACCTTGTGAAATTGACCTTCAAAAGTAAGATTTTATGAGGCAAACAAACATTGAGGGAATTTGTTGCCAGTAGACCTGCCTTTCCAGAAATGTGAAAAGAAGCTCTTTACAGAGAAAGAAAAGTATATTGAGTAGAAACTCACATATCCCTAAAGAAAAAAAGAGCACAAAAGGATAAGACAAAACTTTTATTTTTCTTAATCTTAATTGACTAACATATAACAATTTGTTTAAATGATAATAGTGCTATATTGATTATATATGTTTGTGTGTATCCATGTATATGTAAATATATGTACATTTAAGTATGCCAAAATAAATAACATGTCAATGGTACAAGGAACAAGAGTTATTATATATATATATATATATATATATATATATATATATATATATATATTTGTTGTTGTTGTTATAAGATAGTTGCACTACCCATGAAGCAGTATAGTATTATGTAAAAGATGACTTTTGTGTAAATTGCATTTGTTGTGTATCGCAAAACATAGGGCAACTGCTAAAAAAATGTTACGATACAGGTATGTATCATTGGTATGTCCACAAAATAGATGATTATTTTATAGAGAAAAACGTGTAAGAATTTATTTTTTAAATGGGAATAGATATATTCTATATAAAATAAAAAGATTACTTTTTGTAATCTTGGAATGGACAAGGATTTTCTAACAAAACTGCAGCATCCAGAAGGCCATTGTTATTTTTAGTAATTGGATCATGTGTTGTATTTATTTATATTTTATCTGTATTGCATAATTGTGAGGTTTGATTTGTCATAATCATTAATGTGTATAACAGAATTTGCTCCATTTCAATACACAGTACCACCCCTCCCCTTCCCTCTACCTTCCCCCAATCATCTACCTGTACTCTGTTGATCTTCCTTCTATTAACGTATTTTTAATCAGTGAACTTTGCATTTACATAGAAGTGAAATTCACTGCAATATATTCATACATGTACATAGCATAATTTGGTCAGTTTCATCCTGCAGTTCCTTTCCTTTCTCATCTCTTCTCTCTTTGTCTTGTCCTCCTTCCTGTACTTCACTGTTTTCAAAAAGAAATGAATTTTAGTCATATGAATACTCAATTAAAAGCACAAAGGTCAGAAAAAAAATGGAAAACAAATATAGAAACAAAGAATAAGGAAAAAATAGAAAATAGCAACAATTGTAGATATTAATTCAACTCTATCATTAATCACATTAAATAACCAATAATCTAAAACAACTTTAAGTATCCAACAATTGATAACTAGATTAAGAAAAAACAGTGGTGTGTGTTCACTGTGAGATACTATTTGATCACACAAAAATGAAGTCCTGTTAATTTGCAACAACATGGGTAGAACTGGAGATCACCATGTTGAGTGAAATAAGCCAGACACAGTACCATATGATCTCTCACTCATATGTGGAATTAAAAAATAATAATCTCATAGGAGTTGGGAATACAATGGTGGTTGCCAGAAGCCAGGGACATAAGGGTAGGGGATGATGGGGAAAGGTTGATCAATAAGTATTAAATTATAGTTACATTCTTGTGAGCTATTCTTATAAAAGTGAATATAGATAAAAATAATGTGCATTTCAAAAAGCTAGGATTTGTTTGGTGAACAAATTTGTATGGTGAAATTTTTCACCATAAATTAAAAATAAATGTCAGAGAAAACAGATGTTTAACATGATTACACAGTGTATATATGCTAAGTGAAATAAGCCAATCCTCAAAACCAAAGGCAGAATATTTTCTGATATGCGGATGCTACTCACAATTAGGGTGGGGGAGCTAGGGAAGAATAGATTTACTTTTAGATAGGTAAAGGGGAATGAAGGGAGAGGATGGAGATTGGAGATAGGAAGGATAGTAGAATGAATCAGATATAATTACACTATGTACATATATGACTGCACGATCATTGGGATTCTACATTATGTACAATGATAAAAATGAGAACTTATACTCCATTTATGTATGATGTATCATAGTGCATTCTACTGTCATGTATAATGAATTAAAACTAATTTTAAAATAAAAAAACAAATTTTATTTTGTGATGAACCATCATATTGTTTTCCATACTAGCTATACCATTTTATGTTTCCACCAATAATTTGCAAATGTTTCAGTTTTCAATTTTTCCACATCCTTGCATAAACTTCTCTTTTTTCTCTCCTTTTCAAAGATAATAGCCATGCTTATGGGTGTGAAATGGTATAGCCTTCTGGTTTTGATTTATATTTCCCTACCGATTAATGATTTTGAGCAACTTTACCTGTGCATGGTGGTCATTTGCATATCTTTTGGAGATATATCTATTCTAGTCCTTTGCCCATTTTTCTTTTTCTTCTTCTTGTATCAAACTGATTTTCAATAGCTGTAAAAACAATTATTATGAGATCTGCCCTCCTTTTATAAAAAAAAAAATTTATTTGTAGATGAACACAATATCTTTATTTTATTTATTTATATTTATGTGATGCCAAGGATTGATCCCAGTGCCTCGCATATGCTAGGCAAGCACTCTACCTTTGAGCCACAACCCCAGCCCCTGCTCTCCTTCTTAAAAGTATATAATACATTGTCAGTAATAGGTACAATGCTGAGCAGCAGATTGCTAGCTCTTTTTCATCTTCCTTGAATGAAACTCTGTGCCTGTAAGTAACTACACATTTCACCCTCCTTCTAGCCTGCAGTAACCATTCCACTTTGATGCTATGAGTTCAACTATTTTCAATACACCATATAAGCATGCAATATTTTACACTGTCACTAGATAATTCCACTTATCATGATGTCAACATTAATCCATATTAAAACATAGTTCAGAATTTTCTTCTTTGTTAAAGCTGATTAGTTTTCAATTTTATGTATATGCCATATTTTCCTTATCTATTCATCTGTTGATGAAAATTTAGATTGGTTCTATATCTTGGCTGTCTGGAATAGTGTTGCAATGAACATAAGAGTGTTTATATCTCTTCAGTACCCTATTTTCAAATATTTTGGATAACTGGTAGTGGATTTTTGATAAAATTGCAATGAATTGTCATACTACTTTGGATTGCATGAACATTTTAACAATATTGAGTCTTCCAGTCAATGAATACATTTCCATTTATTGTGTTTTATTTATTTTCTTCATCACAGTTTTATAGTTTTCAGTATACAAGTCATTAGCCTCCTAAGTTTATTCCTAAAAATTTCATTCTTTATTGTGTTATCATGAATGGAATTATTTTCTAATTTCATTTTCACATAGTTCATTCCTAGAGGATAGAAGTGAAACTGATTTTTTTAGAATTTTGTCAAATTCTTTCAAGTTTTATTTTCATCTTAATTAGAAAATAATAATTATATATATTTGTGGGGTACAGTGTCATATTTTGATATATATATACATCCTGGAATGTTCAAATAAAGCTAATTAGCATATCCATTACCTCAAACATTTTTTCATTTTTTTGTGATGAGAACATTTAAAACACTCTCTTAGATGTGAGGGAAAGGGTTCACTCATATATAGCTGGTGAGACTGCAAATTGGTGCAATCACACTGGAAAGTAGTATGGAGATTCCTTAGAAGACTTGGAATGGAACCATTTGACCCAGTTACCTTACTTCTCAGTTTATACAAAAAGGACTTACAATCAGCATACCATAGTGAAGCAGCCACATCAATGTTTATGGTAGCTCAGTTCACAATAGCTAAACTGTGGAGCCAACCGAGATGCCCTTCAATAGATGAAGGTAGGGTTGGGGTTGTGGCTCAGTGGTAGAGTGCTTGCCTAGCATGCGTGAGCACTGGGTTCAATCCTCAGCACCATATAAAAATAAACAAATAAAATAAAGGCATTCTGTCCACCTACAACTACAAAAATTTTTTTAAAATAGATGAATGGATAAACAAAGTGGCATATATACATAATGGAATATTACTTAGTCATAAAGAAGAATGAAATTATGGCATTTATTGGTAAACGGATGAAACTGGAAAATATCAAACTAAGTAAAAATAAGCCAGTACCAAAAAAAACAAAAACTGGATGTTCTCTTTGAAATGTGGTTACTAGCCCACAGAAAGGGAGGGTAGGGAGGGGAAGATTAGAAATTCATAATTTTGTTCTTTTTGTTTTAGATAATCTGGTGAAACTACCTGAACTATTCGATTCTAATATTTTAGGTTTAGTTTTGGATTAAATGAACAAAAAGCCCCAACAAAAATATAAACATAATAAAAAAGGACATTAGAAAACATTAACATGGAGTGTTTTCTCCTGAAAGCACTGGAATACAGAATTCCCCTTAATCTTTCACTTTTTTTCCTGTTGGATAATTGGTCACACATAATATATTATTGCATATATATACATATATATGCAATACACATATATATGAATTACAGTAAAATAATTCAATACATGTATATAATTTATTTTTAAATATCTTTATTTGTTTATTAATTTTCATGTGGTGCTGAGGATTTTTTCATGTACTTGTTGATTGATTGTATGTCCTCCTCTGAGAAGTGTCTGTTCAGATCCTTGGCCCATTTGTTGATTGGGTTATTTGTTATCTTATTGTTTAATTTTTTGATTTCTTTGTATACTCTGGATATTAAGGCTCTATCTGAAGTGTGAGGAGTAAAAATTTGTTCCTAGGATGTAGGCTCCCTATTTACCTCTCTTATTGTTTCTCTTGCTGAGAAAAAAACTTTTTAGTTTGAGTGAGTCCCATTTGTTGATTCTTGTGTTTAACTCTTGTGCTCTGGGTATCCTATTAAGGAATTTGGAGCCCGACCCCACAATATGTAGATTAGAGCCAACTTTTTCTTCTATCAGACGCAGAGTCTCTGTTTTGATATCAAGCTCCTTGATCCATTTTGAGTTAACTTTTGTGCATGGTGAGAGAAAGGGATTCAGATTCATTTTGTTGCATATGGATTTCCAGTTTTCCCAGCACCATTTGTTGAAGATGCTATCCTTCCTCCATTGCATGCTTTTAGTGCCTTTATCAAATATAAGATAGTTGTAATTTTGTGGATTGGTCTCTGTGTCCTTTATTCTGTACCATTGGGCCACCCGCCTGTTTTGTTACCAGTACCATGCTGTTTTTGTTACTATTGCTCTGTAGTATAGTTTGAAGTCTGGTATCGCTATACTGCCTGTTCCACTCTTCCTGCTTAGAATTGCTTTTGCTATTCTGGGTCTTTTATTTTTCCAGATGAATTTCATGATTGCTTTATCTATTTCTACAAGAAATGCCTTTGGGATTTTGATTGGCATTGCATTAAACCTATAGAGAACTTTTGGTAATATCACCATAGAGGCATCAGAAAAATGGTCAAATAAAGAACTCAAGGAATACCTTATACAGATGGAATGGAATCTTAAAGAGGACATGAGACAGCAAATTCAAACAATGAAAGAAAGCATTGAAAATGAATTACATAAACAGATAAAAGAAGCAAATAAGCAACTTTACCAGGAGATAGAGATTATAAAAAAAAAAATCAAACAATAATCCTAGAAGTGAAGGAAACTATAAACCAAATTAAAAACTCAAACGAGAGTATCACTAGCAGAGTGGAACAAGTAGAAGTCAGAACGTCAGACAATGAAGACAAAACATATCATCTTGAAAAGAGTCTAGCCAACTCAGAAAGGCTGATAAGAAACCACGAGAAAAACATCCAAGAGATATGGGATAACATTAAAAAAAAAAAAAAAAACTTAAGAGTCATTGGGATAGAGGAAGGTATAGAGGTCCAAACCAAGGAAATGAGTAATCTGTTGAATGAAATAATTTTAGAAAACTTTCCAGATATAAAAAAGGAAATGGATGTACAAATTCTAGATGCATACAGGACACCAAGCATACAAAATCACAGTAGACCAACGCCAAGACACATTGTTATGAAGATATCCAATATACAGAACAAAGAGAAAATATTAAAAGCTACAAGAGAAAGGAGGCAGATTACATTCAGGAGTAAACCAACAAGGTTAATGGCTGATTTTTCATCACAGACGCTGAAAGCAAGAAGATCCTGGAACAACATATTTCAAACACTGAAAGACAATGGATGCCAACCAAGAATTTTGTATCCAGCAAAATTAAGCTTCAGGTACAACAACAAAATAAAAATCTTTCAAGATAAACAAAAGTTAAAAGAATTCGCAGCCAGAAAACCAGCATTGCAAAGTATCTTGAGCAAAACACTACACGAGGAAGAAATGAAAAACAACAACCAAAACCAACAGTGGGAAGTACCTCAATAAAGCGAGGGTGGGGGTAAAAAAAGCTAATCATGGAGAAACAAACCAAATTAAAAAAAATAATAATAATCAAACATGACTGGAAATACAAACCATATATCAATAGTAACCCTAAACGTTAATGGCTTAAACTCACCAATAAAGTGACATAGGCTGGTAACCTAGATTATAAAAACAAATCCAACAATATGCTGCCTTCAGGAGACACATCTGATTGGAAAAGACATACAAAGGCTGAAGGTAAAAGGTTGGGAAAAATTATACCACGCACACAGTCCTCGGAAGCAAGCAGGGGTGGCCATCCTCATATCGAATAAAATTGACTTCAAGACTAAGTTAATCAAAAGGGATAAGGAAGGACATTATATACTGTTAAGTACCCATTTTCAACCTTCCTCTATCTCCCCTATTCCTATAATCTTCAAAACCTCTAGAAACCAAATTTCTACTCTCTGTTTTTATGAAATAAACTCTTTTTTTTAACTTCCATATGTGAGTAAGAACATGAAGCATTTGTCTTTCTCTGCCTAGCTTATTTTATTTAATATATTGTTCTCCAAGTTCATCCATGTTGTAGGATGTTGTTTTGAAATTATTCTTCTTAATGTAAGAATTTACAGTTTTAAATTTCCCTCATAACACACTTTTCACTGCACTTTACACATTGTATATGTTGTGCTTTCATTTTGATTTGTCTTAAATATTTTCTGTTTTCCCTTGTGGCTTCCTCTCCAACCTATTATTTGGGCAAAATAATATTGTTTAATTTCCACACATTTGTGAATTTTCCAGTATTCCTTATGTTATTCATTTCTAGCTTGATTTCACTAAGATCAGTAAAGAAAACTTCATTATTTTTGTCCTTTTAAACTTATTAAAATTAGTTTGAAGTGCTGGGGATGTGGCTCAGTTGGTAGAGTGCTTGCCTCACATGCACAAGGCCCTGGGTTCAATCCCCAGCACCACAAAAACTAAAATAAAATAAAATTAGTTTGATTGTTTAAGATAAGGTCTATCCTGGAGTATGTTACATGTGCACTTGAACAAAATGTAGATATTCTGGTATAGATGGTGAGATCTCTGATAGATGTTTGCTAGGTCCAATTGAGTGATATCAATTTCTCTATTTTCTTATTGATTTTTCTCTCTGAGTGATTTATTATTAAATGCAAAGTATTGAAATGTCTGGCTATTATTGTCACGCTATCTTTTTCTCCCTTAAATTCTGTCAATTTTCATTTCAGATATCTTATAGAGTCATGACATTTGGTATGTCTATGTTTTTAAGTGTTATATCTTCTTAGTAAATTGGCCTTTTAATCAATATAATGTCCTTTTTGTCTTATAACAGTTTGACTTAAAATCTATTTTGTCAGATATCAGTATATCCTTACTTGCTCTCCTTTGGGTAATATTTGAAGGAAATAATTTTTAAAATCTCTTCAGTCTAACCTGTCTTTAGATATAGAATGTGTCATATAAATTGATGACGGTTCTTAACGCCCTCTGTCAGTCTATACCTACTGATTGGTTAGATTATCCATTTATATTTAAAGTAATTATTGAAAACATGTACTTTTGCCATCTTGCTATTTTTTCTATATGACTCCATAGCTTTTTTGTTTTTCATTTCCTCCACAATTGCCTTCCTTTGCATTTATTCAATGTTCTATAATTATATTTTAATTTCCTTTTCATTTCCTTTAGTGTATTTTCTAAAAATATTTTCTTTGCATATACCATGGAGATAATATATAACATATGTTTTAGTTAGTCATTTTGCTGCTGCGACAGAAAGACCTGACAAGAACAATTAGAGGAGGAAACGTTTAATTGGGGCTCCATAGGTGGCCAACTTCATTCCTCATGGCCTCAGTGAGGCAGAACATCATGGTAGAAGTGTATGGCTGAGGACTGCAGGTGGGGATGTGGCACCAGGAAGCAGAGAGAATGACTCCATTCACCAGGTACCAAATATATACCCCAAAGGCATGTACCCAATGCCCCACCTCCTCCAACCACACTCTATCTACCTATAGTTACCAGCCAGTTAATTCCTATCAGGGGATTAATATTTCACCTCTAAACTTTCTTTAATTGTCTCACATATGTGCTTTTTGAGGACATCAGATACCTAAACTTTAATAACATTATAAAGTTGCAACAATCTATTCTGAATTTATACATCCTAATACAATAGCATGCAAAATATTATGCATACAAATTCCATTCTCCATTTTATGTTACTGATGTTGCAAGTTAAATTTTTATACAGTCATTCCTGAGTATCCATTGTCTGTAAAACCCCTTGTAGATATAAAGATGTGTCATGCTCATTTCTCTTATATAAAATGGCAGAATATTTGCAATATAGCTTAAGCACTTTTTACTATATTATTTAAATAATTTCTATATTATTTATAAGTCCTACTGCAATGTAAATGGTGTTATATTAAAACGAGAAAAAATGTACACATGTTCAGTAAATTTTTTCCTGAATATTTTGGAATGCAGTTGGTTGGATCCATGGACGTGGAACTGATGGATATGGAAGACCTACTCTAGTTTCACTATCATTAATATAGATTTATAATTACTATGTATGAAGTTGTCCTTTAAGTCCTAGGAAAAAAATAAAATTGGTTATAAGCCAAAATTACAATAATACTGGTTTTTGCACTTGCCCACATATTTACCTTTACTGGAGATATTTATGTCTTCATTCAGCTATGAGGTACTGAGTAGAATCTTTTTATTTCAACCTGATGAAAGCTGTTTAAAAATTTTTATAGTGAGAGTCCATTTTCTATATACTCATCCTTTTTTATTATTCTGGATATGTCTTAAATTTCCCTCTGTTTTTTGAAGGACAATTTCACCAGATATAGAATTATCAATTGGCCATTTTTTCTTTTGTCACTTAAATAATATTTTCCATTGCCTTCTACCCTTCAAAGTTTCTGATAAAATCAGCTCACAAGGGGCTGGGGATATATCTCAGTTGGTAGAGTACTTGCCTCACATACAGAAGGCCCTGGGTTCACACCACAAAAAAAAAAAAAATCAGCTCATAATCTCATTGAGTATCTGATTAACATAAAAAGTTGCTTATTTTTCTTCCTGCTTTTAGTAGTTTCTGTCTTTGTATTTCAAAAATTTGATGATAATGTGTCTTGAATGGTTCTCCATGTATTTATGCTCCTTGGAGTTCAGTAAGCTTCTTGGATTTGTAGATTCATACATTTCCTTAAATTTGGGAAGTTTAACCCATTATTGCCTCAAATAATATATCTACAACATTCTCTCTTTCCTTTCTGTGGGACTATAATTATGTATATTGTTCCGCATAATGATGTCCCATAAGTTGTCAGGCTGTGTTTACATTTCATTTCTTTGTTCTTTTTTATTATAAAGAGTCAAAATTTCAAATATCCTGTTTTCAAATTCACTGATTTTTTTTCTGTCTTCTGAAATATACATTAAATCTCCTCTAGTGATTGTTTTTCTAGTGATTGTTTTTCCAATTTAGTTATTGTATTTTTAGTTCTAGAAATTTTAGTTTTTTTAATTCTAGAAAATTTAATTTTAATTCTAGAAATTTTTAGTTCTAGCAAATTCTATTTGCTTCTGCTTTATAATTTGTATCTCATTTCACAAATTATAATTTTGTTCATGTATTATTTTGTGATTTCCTTTAGGTCTTCTAACATAGTTAAGAATGTTGGCATGCTTTTTATTGGAGATATGATATCTGTGCTTCCTCAGCAAGGATTTCTGAATATTTATTTTTTTTTTAGTAGGCCATGATTTCCTATATTTTGTAGTCTTTATTTTTTGGTTTGTTTTCTGTTTGTTTGCTTTTTTTTCCTCCAAGGCTGGGAATTGAACCCAGGACATTGTGTATGCTATGGACGTGCTCTACCTGCCGAACTACATCCACAGCCCATGCCATAAGATTTTTTTTTTTTTTAAATGGGCATTCACAAAAAACAGCTGCCTCTCCCTAACACTATTCAGGTTCAGTCCTCTGATTGTTAGCTGTGTACTTTTGGGGCCTTGTGATTAGCCTGAGTTGAAGTCTTACACTCTTCTCACTCATTTTCTGAGCTTGTCTGGGATGTGTGTAGATTTTTTAAAAACTTTCCCTATGTACCCTTCTGCTTTTAGATATCTTAATTTCTCAAGGAATATCACTATAGCTTCTTTTTGGAGCCTTCAATTTCTTTTTTGTATTCCCTCACTCATAATCTCTTTTCATGGATGTTTGCAGGTCTTTACTTCACCTGCCACTTTTATGAGCAGTTCTCTTGACTTTTTTCCAGTACTTTTTCAGCCTGAGTTCAGAGTTTTGTTGCTTTTGGTCAACTGAGACCTGACTTACACAAAATAGATTCTAATCTCTCAGACAGCCCTCATAAAGTTAAAAAAAAAAGCAAGTAGCCAGCTCAGGGAAGGAATTTGTAATTGAATTGTTGTATCTTCCAGATCCAGACCACCCTATGATGGGGAGAGCATAGAGTAAAGGAAAGTAACAAATCTAAAAAAAGTTTTCTAGGGGCTGGGATTGTAGCTTGGTGGTAGAGCACTTGCCTAGCATGTGTGAGGCACTGGGTTCGATTTTCAGCACCACATATAAATAAACTAAATGAAGGTCCATCAACAACTAAAAAAAAATGTTTTCTATAATTTGAATGTGTTTTTTTTTTCTGGATTGGTCATTTTCTTGGTTATTATAGGATTTTCACTGTTTTCCAGAGCTCTAACAAAATTATTTTATCCAGTTACTTTTTTTGATATTGGGGATTGAACTTAGGGATAATTGAACACTGAACCACATCCCCAGCCCTATTTTGTATTTAAATTATTTAGAGACATGATCTCCCTGAGTTGCTTAGCACCTTGCTTTTGCTGAGGCTGGCTTTAAACTCATGGAAGGTTTAATAAAATTGAAAGATATCTAGTCAGACTTACCAAGAAAAGAGAAATAAGATACATTATCAAGATGGGCAGTAGCACATGCCTGTAATCCTAGCAGCTCTGGAGACTGAGACAGGAGGATCTCAAGTTTAAAGCCAGCCTCAGCAACAGCGAGGTGCTAAGCAACTCAGTGAGACCCTGTCTCTAAATAATTTAAATACAAAATAGGACTGGGGATGTGGTTCAGTGTTCAAGTGCCCCTGTGTTTAATCCCCAGTACCTGGAACCTGTTCATGTGACCCTTTTTAGCAAAAGACTATGCAATGTCATTAAGTTAAAGATCTTGAAATCAGCACCAAAAAAATAAAATAAAATAAAATATCAAATATCAAGAATAGAAGAGGGAATATCCCTTTACTTTCTAGTGAGTTCTAAGAGAATAATTTGAATATGCTACAAAATTTTTACACCTATAAATTAGAAAACTAAGAAGAAATAGATAAATTCCTTAAAAGGCAAGGTTCTGTTAAAAATATTGAAATAGTATTAATAGTTTATATCTATTTTTAAATTGAATTTAAAGTTTAAAAAACCATCCAGGGGCTGGGGCTGTGACTCAGTGGTACAGCATTTGCCTCGCACATATGAGGCACTGATTCAATTCTTAGCACCACATAAAATAATAATAATAATAATAATAATAATAATAATAAACAAAGTTATAAAAAAAGGTTTTAAAAAAGAATTTCTTTTTAAAAAGGTTTTTAAAACCGTCCAAAAAAGAAATGTCAAGGGAGGACATCAGAACAATGGTAGAATAGAAGGTCTCTCATTCAAATGCCTCCATAGAAGCAATAATTTTGCAACAGGTAAAAGTGCACAGATGCACAGATAAAAGTGCATTTTTAGGGGCTGCTGGATTCCAGAAAATAGTAGCAAAACCCTCATACAGCTCAAGAAAAGAAGGCCATTTTCAGAGGCCAACCTTTCCTATGTGAAAGGACAACCAAACATGGTACCAGCTCTGACTCATACATGGCCTTGGCTCATACATGGCCCTCTTGACTGATGAGCTCAGCCACATGTCCATTTGGCCTTGTTTCTAGCAACATAACTATCTACCAAGGAACCTATGAGGAGTCACACCCACTTGTGTGTTGGGTGACAGGCCTAACGACCTTTGTTCCAACTATGGACCTTGAAGTAAACCTGTAACTTGGCCACAGCCCTTATTTTTTTATTAGTTCTTTTTAGTTATACATGATGGTAGAATCCATTTTGATATATCTTATCCTAATTATTATCCCATTCTTCTTGATGTACACAATAGTGAGATTCACTGTGGTATATTCATATAAGTACATAGGAAAATTATGTCAGATTCATTCTACAGTTTTTCCTTTTCCTATCCCCGCTTCCCTTCATTCCCCTTTATCTAATCCATCAAATTTCTATTCTTCTGAAGCCTCCCTCCACTTATTTTGGTTAGCTTCCACATATCAGTGAAAACATTCAATCTTTGGCTTTTGGGGCCTGGCTTATTTCACATAGCATAATAGTCCCCATATGCATCCATTTACTGGCAAAGGGCATAATTTTATTCTTCTTTAAGATTGAGTAGTATTCCATTTTGTATATATACCACATTTTCTTTATCTATTCATCTGTTGAAGGGCATCTAGGTTCCATAGCTTGGCTATTGTTAATAGAGCTGCTTACAACATTGATGTGGCCACATCACTATACTATGCTGATTTTAGATCTTTTGGAATGGGATAGCTGCGTGATACAGTAGTTCCCTCCTAGTTTTTAAAAAAATTGTATTTGTTATTTTTAGGTACACATGACAGTAGAATGTATTTTGACATATCATACATACATGGAGTATAACTTCCCATTCTTGTGGTTGTCCATGACATGGAGTTGCACTGAACATGTATTCATATATGAACATAGGAAAGTTATGTCTGATTCATTCTGTCTTTCCTATTTCCATACCATCTCTCTTCATTTCCCTTTGTCTAATCCAATGAGCTTCTATTCTTCCCTCCTACCCCCCACCTTTTTGTGCATTAGCATCCATATACCAGAGAGAACATTTAGCCTCTTGTTTCTTTGAGATTGGCTTATTTCGCTTAGCCTCTAGTTCCATTCATTTACCTGAAAATGCCATGATTTCCTTCTTCTTTATGGCTGAGTAAAATTCTTTTGTGTATATATGCACATTTTGTTTATCCATTCATCTATTGAAGGGCACCTAGGTCACTCCATAGCTTACCTATTGAGCTGCTGTGAACATTGATGTGACCACAACACTATAATGTGCTGATTTTAAGTCCTTTGAGCATATGCCAAGGAGTAGGATAAGTGGGTCAAATGGTGGCTCCATTCTACATTTTCTGAGGAAAATCCATAGTGCTTTCCAGAGTGGTTGCACCAATTTGCAGTCCCACCTGCAATGTATGAGTATACTTTTGCCCCCACATGCCTTGCCAACATTTATTGTTACTTGTATTCTTGATTATTGCCATTCTAACTGGAGATTAAATCTCAGTGTAGTTTTCTGTGTTTGTTTGTTTGTTTGATTGATTTTTGTGGTGCTGGGGACTGACCAGGGCCTTGTATGTGCAAGGCAAGCACTCTACCAACTGAGCTATATCAGTGTAGTTTGAATTTGCATTTCTCTAATTGGTAGAGATGTTGAACATTTTTCTTATATTTATTGATCATTTGTATTTCCTCTTTTGAGAAGTGTCTGTTCAGTTCCTTTGCCCATATAAAGATTGGGTTATTTCTGGGTTTGGTTTGTTTGTTTGTTTGTTTGTTTTTGTTTTTGTTTGTTTGTGTGTGTGTGTGTGTATTAAGTTTTTTGAATTTTTTTTTTAATTTTTTATTGTGGGTTGTTCAAAACATTACAAATTTCTTGACATATCATATTCCACACTTTGATTCAAGTGGGTTATGAACTCCCACCTTCACCCCATACCCAGATTGCAGAATCACATCAGTTACACATCCATTGATTTACATATTGCCATACTAGTGTCTGTTGTGCTCCGCTGCCTTTCCCATCCTCCCCCCTCCCCCCTCCCCACCTCTCCCCTCCCCTCCTCTCTCTCTACCCCCTCCACTGTATAACCCTGAGGGTCTCCTTCCATTACCATGCAATTTCCCTTCTCTCTCCCTTTCCCTCCCACCTCTCATCCCTGTTAAATGTTAATCTTCTTCTCCTGCTCTTCGTCCCTACTCTGATCTTACTTACTCTCCTTATATCAAAGAAGACATTTGGCATTTGTTTTTTGGGACTGCAGATTGGTGCAGCCAATTTGGAAAGCAGTATGGAGATTTCTTGGAAAGCTGGGAATGGAGCCACCATTTGACCCATCTATTCCCCTTCTTGGTCTATTCCCTAAAGACCTAAAAAGAGCATGCTACAGGGACACTGCTACATCGATGTTCATAGCAGCACAGTTCACAATAGCAAGACTGTGGAACCAACCTAGATGCCCTTCAATAGACGAATGGATAAAAAAAATGTGGCATTTATACACAATGGAGTATTACTCTGCATTAAAAAATGACAAAATCATAGAATTTACAGGGAAATGGATGGCATTAGAGCAGATTATGCTAAGTGAAGCTAGCCAATCCCTAAAAAACAAATGAATTCTTTATATACCCTGGAAATTAACATCCTACCTGGACTGCAGGTGACAAAAATTTTCTCCCATTTTGTAGGCCCTCTCTTCATCTTCTTGCTTGTTTCCTTTGCTGTGAAGAAGCTTTTCAGTTTGATGTCATCCCATTTATTCTTTTTAAAAAATATTTAGTTTTACTTGTAATTGGACACAACACCTTTTATTTTATTTTTTTTAATGTGGTGCTGAGGATCAAACCCAGTACCCTGCACGTGCTAAGCAAGCACTCTACTGCTGAGCCACAACCCAAGACCCACCATTTATTGATTCTTGATTTTAATTCTTGCACTTTAGGACTCTTATTAAGGAAGTCAGTACCTGGGCTTACATGTTGGAGTGTTGGCCATACATTTTCTTCTAGTATATGCAGGGTTTCTGGTCAAATTTTTATGTCTTTGATCTCAGCAGCACTTCTTATCTGTAATCTGAAAACAATCCTTCCCAATCATGGACTTTCTAGGAAACATATCACGTATAACCCATACACCTACAGGCAGGCCTACCATCTCCATCCCACTACAAATCTTGAAAGGGCCCTGTAATTCAAAATTGACATCTTTCAACTAGGGTTTTACAGATGTCCTACCAACCAAGTACCCACCAAAAGACACCTATCAATGTCTATATAAGTAGAGCCACTAACTTCATCCCAACTGCATATCCTGAGCATGCTTGTTACCTGGGTCATTCTACTTAGCCATGGTCCAGTGTGCATGGATATCAGACATACCTCTCTGAAAATCCAGAAGCAACTACAACCCATCTATGCCACCACAGGCAAGCCTAGATTTCTTGACTGTGGACACTAAAGCAGCCCTGTGACTCAGTTCCATGCCTTCTTGGCCATAAACTAGTAAGTCTTGCCTTCCCAGAGCCCCACATAGCTACCCAATGGGAGCCTTTCAAGATTCAAATGAAGCTACAACTGTTCACACACTTGGTAATAGGTCCATCATCTGTGGACTCTGAAGTATGCCCTAATCCCAGCACCATCCCAACTGGCCAAGGTCTTGGAAATAATCTAGCGTATTCAGAGACAAGAAAGGACACATGCATGCTTAAACCCCTGGTATTGGTCCTGCCAATTATGGATCCTACTGTGGACTCAGTGAAGCCACATGAAACAGCTCCAACCCCATTTCACTATGGTCAGAGGCATTTCCACTATCCCAAGCCCAAGTAGGAAGAGGTGTTTAACTGGAAAACCCAGTCTGTAATGACTAGAAGAAATATATGCGCCTTCAAATGCACAGATACCACTGCAAGGATACCCATATAACAAAAAAATCCAGCAAACATTTCACGACTAGAGAAAACTAATAAATCTCCAGTAATCTACTACAAAGAAATTGAGATCTATGAGTTACCTGAGAAGAATTCAAGATAATCATCTTAAATAAGCTCAGTGAGATACAAGAGACAACAGATAGATAACTAAATGAAATTAGAGAAACAATTGCATGAACAAAACTAAAACTCAAGTAAATAAAATTAGAGACTTTACAACTGCCAAATAAATAAAAAAGGAATATAAAAGGACATTATAATTTTATGCCAATAAATCAGAGAACTTCAAAGAAATTGTTAAGTTCCCAAAAATACATAACAAGATTGAATCATGAAGAAATTAAAAATATGAATGCCTGTAACTAATAAGGAAATTGAATTAGTCATCAAAATCCCAACAAAGAAAAGCCCAGGGTACAATTGTTTTATTGGTGCATTCTACCAAACTTTAGTAAAGAAATAATGCCAATTCTTCTCAGTCTCTTATGAAGAATTGAAGAAGAGGGAATATTTCCAAACTTAATATGTGGCTAAAATTACCCTTATACCAAAACCAGACTGTAGAGCATAAGAAGAAAAAAAAAATTATACCAACGTCCTGATTTTAAAAGATACAGAAATCTTCCACAAAGTATGAGTAAATCAAATTTGACAGTGCATTAAAAAGGATCAAATAGTTAAGGACCTAGGAAATAGACCAGAAAACTTGGGCCTAACAGAAGAAAAAGTAAGCCCAAATTTTCATCACATTGGCTTAGGACCTGACTTCCTTAACAAGACTCCTAAAGCACAAAAAATAAAATCAAGAATCAATAAATGGGATAGATTCAAACAAAAACAAACAAACAAAAAAAAACTTCTTCTCAGCAAAGGAAACAATCAATAACATGAAGAGAGAGCCTATAGAATGGGAGAGAATCTTTACCACACCACACACACACACACCTCAGATAGAGCACTAATCTCCAGGATATGTAATGAACTGAAAAAAATTAACACCCCCCCCCCCAAAAAAAAAACAAATAACCCAATCAACAATTGGGCTAAGGAATAAACAGACACCTCACAGAAGAAGATATACAATTGATCAACAAATATATGAAAAAATGTTCAACATCTCTATCAATTAGAGAAATGTAAATCAAAACTACTCTAAGATTTCATCTCACGCCAGTCATAATGGCAATTATCAAGAATACAAGCAACAATAAATGTTGTTGAGGATGTGGGGAAAAGTCACACTCATGCATTGCTGGTGGGACTGCAAATCAGTGCAACCAGTTTGAAAAGCAGTATGGAGATTCCTCAGAAAACTTGAAATGGAACCACCATTTGACCTAGCTATCCCATTCCTTGGTTTATACCCAAAGGACTTAAAAACAGCATATACAGGGACACAGCCACATCAATGTTTATAGCAGCTCAATTCACAATAGCTAAATTATGGAACCAACCTAGGTGCCCTTCAACAGATGAATGGATAAAGAAACTGTGGTATATATACACAATGATATATTACTCAGCCTTAAAGAAGAATGAAATTGTGGCATTTTCAGGTAAATGGATGGAACTGGAGAATATCATGTTAAGTGAAATAACCCAATCCCAGAAAACCAAAAGCCAAATGTTTTCTCTGGTAAGTGGATGCTGATCCATAATGGGGGCAGGAGAACAAGGGGAAAATGGAGAAATTTTGGATCAGACAAAGAGAATTGAGGGGAGGGGAGGGGGTATGAGGGTGGGAAAATGGTGGCATGAGACTTACATTATTACCTTATGTATGTGTTTGATTGCACGAATGGTGTGACTCTGTACCATGTACAGCCAGAGAAATGAAAAGTTGTGCTCCATTTGTGTACTATGAGTAGAAATACATTCTGCTGTCATATATAACAAATTTAAAAAAACTGAAAAAAAGGTCATACACCATGATCAATATGATTTATTCTTGGGATGCCAGGGTAGAACAGCATATGAAATTTAATCAATACAATGTATCACATTAACAGAAAAAACAGAGGAGAATCTCATTATTAGTTCAATAATTGGATAAAAAGCATTTGACAGAATTCAACACTGCTTCATGATAAAAAAAATCAACAAATAGGAATAGAAAGAAATTACAGGTAATATCACACTCTATGGTGAAATACAAAAATATTTTCCTCCCAGATAAGGAACTAAGCAAAGATACACAGTGTTACCAATTATGTTGAGCACAGTACTAGAATTCCTAGACAGAGAAATCTCATAACAAAAAGATAGAGAAAGCAACCAAATCATATAGGAACAAATAAAATTATCTCTGTAGATGATGTGATCTTATATGTACACAACCCTACATATTCAAAACATGCTAGAATAAGCAAATTAAGTAAGGCTGTATAATACAAATAAGGTACATTTAAATAAACTGACAACAAACAATCCAAAAAAACCTTTGAAAAAACAATCCCATTTTCAATAATATCAAAATAAATAAAATATGTAAGAAGAAACTTAACAAAAGAGACAAAAATGTATCCACAAAAAAAAAACCTAGCTTCAAGACAAAGTATTGCTGAAATAAAGAAGACACAAAGTCTGTATTCATTAAATGGCAGGTTTAATATTGTTAAACTATTCATACCAAAAGCAGAGGAAAAAATGGTAAAAAGTAGACTGCTCAAAGCATTCTGCACATTCAATGCAATGTGCATCAAAAGCCCAATAGCATATTTTTTAGAAATAGAACACCATCAACCAAACAGTTTTGACGAAGAATAATAAAGTTAGAGGCATCATACTTCCTTTTTTCAAAATATTTTCAAAGGTACAGTAATCAAAATTGTTGATACCATCATAAAGACAAACACATAGATCAACAGAACAAAACTGAGTGCCCAATAATAAACCCACACATAATACAGTCAAATGATCTTCGACAGAAGTGCTAAGATTATCTAATGGAGAAAGGAAAGTCTTCAAGAGTTGGTGCTGGGAAACTGGATATCCACATGCCAAAACAAAAACAAACAAAAAACAAAGGAAGAAAAAGAAAAAAATAAATTATATCCTTATATTAATCCATACCAAAAAATAAATAAATCAAAATGGAGATAGATATATTTAACTTGATTTATTTAGTAAAATTTATTTATATATTTTGATACAAGTATATTGTCAAAGTCCAGTCCCAGAGGGGATCCAGGGGTCTTGAAGAAGGAGTGGTGTCAGGGAAAAGAAAAAGAGACAGGACGACAGGTTGCAAGTTAGGAGCAGCCTCCAGAAAGATTCTTCTGCCTCTAGAGGGACCTTTATTTTTATACCTTTTTAAAGGTGTTTTTTTCAGGTAGTTAATGAATAGCCTTAAAGCTCAAAACTTCTTTGATTTACATAATTTTCAAGAGTTACAATCTTTTCTAACATACATTCATTACCTAAGATATTGAGTACATTGTTTAAAATATTATCCTGTAACCTTAGTCAGTTATGATTAAGCTTTTATTTTTTTTATCTCAATCACTAGGTGCTAGACTACGCAACTAGACTACATGTCTCCTGACCTATTATTCACTTTTAACTTTAAAGCATACCTACAATTATTTCATTAACCTTTAACTTTAAAGCATACTTATGATTATTGGTAAGCTTTCTTACTTCTAAACTAAAATCCCAGTAAAACACACGCAAAATAGTGAAAGTCCATTACTTAAGCCTAGTAGTCTGAAGTGCCTCTAAAACATATCTATGTTAACTTTACTTTTCTTTATTATTAATTTCCAAGGTAATTTCCTTTTTTATATGACCTATTTAACTGCCTTATTTGAACCCAGGGCCTTGTTCATGCAAGGCAAGCCTTCTACCAACTAAGCTGTACCCCCAGCCCTATTTAGCTGCTTTCTTAAAGAGTTTCCTTGATCCTTGGTCAAAGCACACCAATTCTTATGTCTTTGTAATCTTTAACTAAAGGGCAGGCTTTACACCTCAACCCATTTATCATTTATATTAACTATGTGTTTTCCATTTTCATCATAAATTTCTGTGTAAGACAAAGGAGGGTCTGTTGGTGGGAAGAATGTATTTTTATTAGCCTCTTGTCCTCGAGGGGGATACCATAATCTTCCTTTAACTAAGTAAGCTACATACGGCGGTCCCTGTACTATTGGCACAGCAATTGTTTTTCTGTAGCTAGGTGTCGTACAGGTTCTGGCTTTAGGATGGGGGGGTGTGGTGAGCCGCTTCTGCCGTTTCTGCAGACTATGGTCGCCATTACAAGATGGCGCTGGCTCCGCTGTGGTCTGTGACAAACAACTCCTTATTTGGGAGAGTTGGCACATGATTTTTCACCACCCTATGAGAAAGCTCCACGTGGCAGCTTTGCATTGGGGCTTGAGATGCTTTATTAAGGCTGGGAGGGGCATCCGAGAGGAGGAAGAAGAAATATCAAGGACCTGAATAAACTGCTGAAAGAAGATTCCTGAGTTGCGTCTTCCTTGCGGGCAAGGGGTCGCGATGGGGGGGGTAGTGTAAATTGTTAACCATGGGATAAACATTTCTTGCTGTTCAGGCTTGAGGAATAATACTATTGTTTGAATCCTGAGAGATATTGAAACACACCTCATGGCATGTCTCAATTGTATCCTTAGTATCATTCTGGGAATTTTCCTGCAATCTCAGGCAATACATACTTTTATTATTGATTGACGTATGCCCTGTTATCCATATCATGAGTATCATAAACAAAACACTTAATATTCTCGATGTTTCCGGTTTCCAGATGGTGCTGCCCTGCCACAGCATCCCCCAC
Organism: Marmota flaviventris; assembly: GCF_047511675.1. NCBI lineage: Eukaryota > Metazoa > Chordata > Mammalia > Rodentia > Sciuridae > Marmota > Marmota flaviventris. The sequence goes on along the minus strand of NC_092518.1, from coordinate 64,431,184 downwards.
ACTGTGACCCTGTCAGACAGCGAGTGCAGTAACGCCTTCACCAGTAAATATTATATAATATTTAAAATGCAATAGTAGAGTGTCCAAACACATAAAGCAACTATTAATAGACTTAAAGGGAAAGATATACTCCAAAACAATAATAGGGGATTTCAACACCCCACTTTCAGCAGTGGACAGCTTATACAGACAGAAATCAACAAAGAAACTGCAGAGTTAAATTGTACCACCAACCAAAAGGACCCAACTGATACTGCAAGATCATCCCATCAAACAGCTGCTGAATACACATTCCTCTTATCGGCACACAGATTGTTCTCTAAGAGAAATCATACATAGACTACAAGTCTCAACAAAATTTTAAAAAGTTAGGTCATATCAAATGTCTTTTCCTGCAAAATTATTGCACAATACAACAAAACTAGAAATCAATAAGAAAAACTGGAAGCTATACAAGTGCATAGATGTTAAACAATGTACTCTGAACAACCAATAGATTAAGGAAGAAATTGGAAAAATTTCCTTTAAACAATAAAAATGGAAACACAATATATTAAAACCTATGGAATACAGCAAAATCTGTACTGAAAGGGAAATTTATAGAAATCAAGCCTACATCAAAGGCATAAAGGTCTCAATTTAAAAAGGTATTCATGCATCCCAAGCAACTAGATGAAAAAGAAAAATCAGATACAAATTAGTAGAAGAAAAAGATAATAAAAGGTCAGAGCAGAGATAAATGAAATAAAGATGAAAAATACAAAGATCAATGAAACAAAGTATCGTTTCTTCAAAAAGATGAACACCAAAGCAAATTCTTAGGTAAATTCAAAAACTAAAATCAGAGATGAAAAGGGAGGCATTACAACTGATAGCAAATTTACAAAGTATCATGACAAATTATTATAAACAGCTGTACACCAAAGAATATGCTAACCTGGAAGAAATGGACAAATCTCCAGACACACACAATTTATAAACATCATATCATGAAGACATACAAAATCTGAATAGATTTTAATCTATATTAATCTATTTAATCTCTGAATAATGAGATTGAATCAATAATAAAAATCTCTTATCAAACAAAAGCCTAGGACCATATGACTTTGCTACTGATTTCTACCAAAAGAACTAGTACCAATTCTTCTTTAAAATTATCCCCACAAAAAATGAAGAGGAGGGGCTGGGTTGTGGCTCAATGGTATAGCATTCGCCTAGCATGTGTGAGGCACTGGGTTTGATCCTCAGAACCACATAAAAATAAATAAAATAAAGTGATTGCGTCCATCTACAACTAAAAAAGTATTTTAAAAAATGAAGAGGAGGGAATAGTTATTCTAAATTCGTTCTGTGAACCAGCATTACCTTTATACCAAAACCAAATTAGGAAACAACAATAACAAAATCTACAACTTAACACTCTTCATGGACATAGATTAAAAAATCCTCAGCAAATACTAGCAAACTTAATTAAATAGCGCATTTAAAAGATTATTCACCCTAATCAAATGAGATTCATCCCACAGATATAAGATTGATTCAGCAAACACAAGTTAATAAATGCAATGCACTACATCAAGAGAACAAAGGAGAAAAGTCATGAGATTTATCAACAGATACAGAAAAGGCATTTAGTAACATTCACTGTTCTTCATGATAAAAAATTAACAAATTAGGTATAAAAGGAGCAAAAACAACATAAGAAAGGCCATATATAATAAAACAATGTCTATCATTGTAATGAATGAGGAAAATCTGTCAACTTTCTAAGATTTGGAACAAGGCAAGAATGCCCATTTTTACTTTTATTCAACATGCTACTGGAAGTCCTATCCAGAGCAATCAGGCAAGAGTAAGAAATAAATTGTATCCAAGTTGGAAGAGAGGAAATTAAGTTGTCTTTTTGCAGATGACATAATCTTATATATAGAAAACCCAAAATATTCCATGAAAAACACTACTAGAATCTTAAAAATTGAGAATTTGTAGAAAACAAAATAACATGCAAAAATCAATAACACAGCTGCATAACAACAGAGAATTATTGGGCATAGAAATAAAAAGCACTGGGTGTGCTGGTGTATGCCTGCAATCCCAGTTACTCAGGAAGCTGAGGCAAGAAGATCACAAGTTTGAGACCATCCTGGGCAACTTAGATCTTACCTCAAGATAAAATAAAAATGCCAAAAGGAGTTGCTCAGTGGAAGACAACTTGCCTAGCAGACACAATGCCCTGAATTTGATCCATAGTAATGCAAAAAAAAAAATGTTCAGTATCATTGATCTTTAGGAAAATAAAAATCAATACCATAATGAACCATCATCTCATGACTATGAGAATGGTTTCACCTTCATTAGAATCAAAAATCAGAAAACATCAAATGTAGGTCAGGTTGTAAAGAAATTAGAACTCTTTATATTGCTGATGGGAATGTAAACTGGAAAACAGGATAACAATTCCTCAAAAAAATAAGCATAAAATTACAAAGTGATCTAGTAATTCCACTTCTGAGTATATACATATATACACAAAAGAATTAACCAGGAATTCAAGACCAGCCCTAGGCAACAGAGTGAGATCCCATCTCAAAAAATTAAAAATAATTAAAAACAAGGACTTATGGTTTAGATATTAGGCATTCCACAAATATCATATGTGAAACAATTCAAGAATTTTTGGAGGTTAGATGATTAAGTTATGAAAGTGGATTAATCCACTGATTAACTGGGTGGTAGCTGTAGGCAGGTAGGGTGTGCCTGGCGAAGGCAGGCCACAGAAGGCTTTGGAGTTTACATTTTGTTCCTGGTGATTAGAGCTCTCTCTCTGCTCTCTGATTGCCTTGTCCTGAACTATTTTCCTCCCCCATGCCCTTCTGCCCTGATGTTCTGCCTCACCTCAGATTCACAGATATGAAGTCAGTCATCTATGGACTGAGACCACTGAAATTGTGAGCCAAATAAACTTTTCCTCCTCTACATTGTTCTTTTCAAGTGTTTTGTCACAGTGATAAAAAATGACTAAAAAGGACAGAGGCAAGTATTTGTACACAAGTGTTCATGACTGTATTATGCACTATGGCCAAAAGGTGAAAAAACCAAGGTGGTCATTAATGAATAAATGCATAAACAAAATGTTGTGTGTATGTGTATGTATATATATATATATATATATATATATATATATATATATATATATAATATGATTTATTTGATTTATGATTATATGATTTCCCTTACATGAGGTACCACAAATAGAATAGGCAAATTTATAAACAGGGAAAATAGAACCGTGGTTACCCAGGGCTAAAAGGAGGGGACAGTGTAGAGTTATTGTTTAGTGGGCTCAGAGTTTCAGTTTGCAATGATGAAAATTTTCTGGATATAGATAGCAGTGTTGTCGCACAACATGAACTTAATGCCATTGAACTTAATAGTGAAAATGGTAAGGGCTGGGGCTGTGGCTCAGTGGTAGCCCACTTGCCTGGCATGTGTGAGGCACTGGGTTTGATTCTCAGCACCACATATAAATAAATAAAATAAAGATCTATCAACAACTAAATTTTTTTTTAAAATGGTAAATTTGCATTATTTATAGTTTATCACAATTTTTAAAAGAATTATAAATAAATGAAGAGTTCATTATACCTCTATCATAATATCTGCTTAGCCAAAAATTCCCATTCCTTGACAACTAGAAAGCAAAGATCATTGGAATTGGAATAGTGAATCATAAACATGGAGAATTCTATACCCCTAAGCATTTACTAACAGATTTTGGGATACTTTAAATAAATTCCAATGAAGGCCAGTCAATGAGACCATGGTGTATTAGGCCAAATTTCTTCTTAAATACCCATCAATAATTTGGTATTAACTCATTAAGTTCCAGGATTTAATTTTTGTGAATATTTTAATGACATCAATATGGATGCAATAAAATACATTGGAAATCATAACCCAGAGCATAATTATATGTCCATTATTATATGAATTAATATTATTATAATTGCATATCTTATAACTATATTATATAATCTTACTATATTCCAATTTTTATAAGTGTTCCACATCAGGGACAATGGGACAAAATGGGTTAACGTAAGTCCAATTAAGAATCTGAATTCCAACAACCAAATGACATCAGGTTTTGGTCCTTAATTCAGCAGTCAACATTATGATAATTCGTCAGGCGGGGGATGTAGCTCAGTTGGTAGAGTGCTTGCCTTGCATGCACAAGGCCCTGGGTTCAATCCCCAGCAACACACACACACACACACACACACACACACATTATGATAATTCTTATCCCTCTCACGTGATTCAGGTCTGGCCATCTATGGAGAAGGCAAGACAGAAAGGTCCTCAGCAAATGTGGTCAGGAAAGCTGTTACTTCACATGGACAACCAAAGCAGAAGTTCTAGTTCTGAAAAAAACTCTAAGTATAATATAGAAGGCTAAAAATTACAATATAATGTGCTAAGTGCCATGATTGGGGTAAACAGAGGCTATTATGAAAGTACAGAAGAGGATTCTTTAATTTACAGTAATGCAAAAAGCATTGAAGGATAAGAGGAAGACAAAACAAGGGAAAAGGGCAATATTACCAGCAGAGGGAGCAAGGAGCAAATGCAAAATTCCAGCACCTTAGAGCAAGGCACATTAAAGGAAACCGCAAAGAAAGGGTACTGCAGAAAGTAATACAAGAAAGGAACCAATGTTCAAATTGGGAAAGGCTTTTTATTCCAAGATAAATGCTGGGGAACTGACTTTGAAGGGTAACCATTGTTGAATTCTAAGCAGGGGAATTACAGGATTATATTTTCAATTTAAAAGATTGCCCTAGCATGAAAATGAATGTTAAGGAAACAAGCTAGAAGTCTGCTTTAAAAATATGGTCAGAGATTTTGAATCAGTCAAACTGGGCTTACAACAGGGAAAATTAAAATAGAAGAGGATTAAGAAAATTGAAAAGATATTTAAAAGCGAATTAGAAGGACTAGATTTGAGAGGCAAGGAAGAAGAAGATAGCTAAGATTTGTCTTCAGTTTCTGGCTTGATTGATGGAAGATGGACCCAAACACTGATTCAGGAATAAAAGGGCAGAGCAGATTGGAAGCTAAGCATGGTGTAGGAAGAATGACAAGTTTAATTTTAATCACATTAAATGTTATGCTATTAATTTGAGACACACAAGTGGAAAAAAAGTGCTAGAACTACAGATTTGGAAGTAATCAACATATGATGGGACATAGTGCTTTTTATGCTAAGCAGACAGGACAACTGCTATATGGTAGAGCAAAAGGCTTTTTTATTTTTAAATATAAACCAAGCAATATGTCCCTAAACCATGACTACGTTGCAAAAGAGAGCATTGTTCATAGCCAAGTTTCCTAGATATAAAGTATTAGGATAAAGGATCAGAAAAGTCTTTCTCTATATGACTTCAAAAGCAGAAATCATAAAAAAAGAATATGTTTGACTAAATAAAAATTGAGAACCTTTATAAGGCAAAAACACAAAACTATAAGAAACAAACTTAGAAAAGAAATTAGGAACAGACAAAAAGCAAAGGGGTGGGAGGGAAAGGGAGGGAGCAGGGGATTAGCAAGAACCAGTGGAATGTGATGGACATCATTATCAAAAAAAAAAGAGAGAGAGAGAGAGAGGAGAGTCAGAGTCAGAAAAAGAGATGTGACAATAAAAGCAGAGATCAGAATAATGTGATTGATGGAAAGAGGCCATGAACTGGTGAATTTGGGTAGCTTTTAGAAGCTAGAAGTCAGAGATAAACTCTCCCCTAGACCTTCCAGAAGAAACACAGCACTAATGATACCTTGATTTTAGTTCCATGAGATCCACTTCATACGTCTAAGCTCCAGAACTATAAGAAAATAAATTTGGTTGTTTCAAGTCAAAAAAAAAAAAGAAAAGCAAAGGAGAGAAACATGAATATATGCATAGCTATTATATTCAATGGGTAAAACAGGAGCATCTATTTTAAAAGATAGAAAAAGAACCAAATAAGCAATTCATAAGAAAAGAAGTAGAAAAGGCCAATAAAGCAAGGGAAAATGTAAATCATTACTAGAAATGAAATTAGTTCAAATTAAAACAGGAATGGTGTTGATAAAATTGGAAAAATCAAATTATAATATCCAGTGAGTTTTATGGTCTTTATTAGTGTATTGTAATTATACATAATAGTGGGTTTCATTGTGACATATTTGTATATGCACATAATATCATTTAATCAATCTCATTCCCCAGGACCTCCTCTTTTTCCACCCCTTCCTCTATTCTACTGGTCTCCATCTATTGTTTTTTAAATTAGTGCATTATAATTATACATAAAAGTGATGATTCATTGTGGTATATTCATGCATGCACATAGCATAATTTGGTCCATTTTGTACCCTAGTACTTCCCCATATTTCCCCCCTAATCCCTTTCCTTTACTCTATTGATCTTGCTTATATTTTCTATTTTCATGAGATTCTTTTTTTCTTCTTGTGTGGTTTTCAGTCTCTAGCTTCAGCATATGAAAGGAAACATTTGACCTTTGACTTTCTGAGTCTGGTTTATTTCATTTAGCATGATGTTTTCCAGTTCCATCCATTTAACAGCAAATGACATAATTGGGATGGGGGTGGAGAAGTAGGCACTCTCAGATGTTATTATCAGGAGTATAAACTAAAGAACAATTTTAAAACATATACTTAAAAATGTTTAACTATTGTCTTTATCCATCTCCTTGTATTTTATTCTTAGGAAACAGACACATGAGCAAAAATTTATGTATCAGCATGTTCATTACAACATTATATTTGTAATAATAATAAAAAATAGAAACAACCTAATGTCCAAAAAAGTGATAATTAAAAAGATTATGCTAGGGCCCAGGTTATGGCTCAGCAGTAGAGCACTTGCCTAGCACTTGCAAGGCCATGGGTTTGATCCTCAGCACCATGTAAAAATAAATAAAATAAAAGTATTGTGTCCATCTACAACTAAAAAATATATATTGAAAAAAGATTATGCTACATCAAAACAGTGGATCTCAGAAATAATGTGTATTCCTTAATGTTAAAAAATATTTTGTTTGAACATAGGTTTTCATTTATCTTGGGAAGAACACTTAAGAATATGATTGCTGGATTATATGATAGGTATATTTCTCGATTATATTTAAAGAATTTTTTCAGGTTTAAGATTTTGTTACTTAATAAATATACTTGACATACACATTTGGAATGTGTATCCAGTGCAAGGCTTTGGATGAGGCTGCATTTTAGTGGTATATAACGATAAGAATATTCCAATTTCTGACCTCTAGAGACTTACATTTAATTTAGAAAGATAGGCCATCACCTATGAAACTGTTCAAGACTGCAGGTGACAGATGTGGATCAGAACTACTACAGTAGATTAAAGAAACCTGAAGTCAGTATAAATTAGAGCATTTAGAAAATGTATACAGGGGAGAATGGGACTTGGGCCTGCATTATGAGGTGGTAAAGTCCGATTTAGTAAAGTATAGCAAGGAAAAGAATTTTCAGTAAGGATAAGAGCAAACAAAGGCTTAAAGTCTAAAATAATCATGGCACAGTAACAGGACAGTGAAGAGAACAGAAAATGGCCCAGTATGAATAGAAGATTTCATGGGCCATTTCCACCCACACAACCATATCATCCTACTCAATGAACATCTCTGAGATCTGCTATTTATATAGATCCTACTGCAAATTCAACCCAAGCTGAACCCATTAGGAGTGGAAGTGAGGAAAAGGAGATGGGGTGTATGTGAACCTCCCTCTGTCCTTTTACTTCAAGTAGATCAACTTTTCTGTTTTAAACATTTTGTTTGGCACCAGAGTTATTTTAGACATAGACTTTCTTTTCTCTGTCTTCCTCTCCCCATGCCCCTCCTTGCTTTCTCTCTGTAAAAGAGTATGAAAAAAGTAGTATGAAAAGGGTAATAATGGAAGAGCAATGATATAGTAGTTTAAATAGGTGGGATGGGGCTATAACATTAAATACCTTGATTTCCAGCTCTGTAGTTTGGGATGAAATTTGAAGGACATTATGAGGTCCAGGAAAAATTGACTCAAGGTCTTGTTCTTCCTTTGGAAATAACAGAAGGCTGAATAAAATAGAAATGTTTTATTTTGGAGTTCAGGACTCCCAAAGAAAACTAGTTCATTACAGCTGGCAAGAAGAGTAACAAGCAGATAAATTCCTTAGGGACTAAGGACAGAAATAAATGGATTCCAGAAAGAGTCCAACAAGGAAAAGCAGAACCCTAAGGTTTAACCATTAGTAAGCCCTTTGCTGATATAGGGTTCTAAAGATAATAGGATCAGGGTGGGGTGTGATCAAAAGGTATGAATCAGTAACCCCAAGACAATAGTAGGACCAAAGAGGGCTCTCAGAGAGAGAGGGAGAGAGAGAGAGAGAGAGAGAGAGAGAGAGAGAGAGAGAGGCTCTAAAGAAAACACCATTGCTCTGCTCCCTTGCCTCACTAGGAATTGAATATTATAGCATTATTCCTAACAAGGCTATGGTTAGGCCATAACAAAGTGAAAACCAGATGTGATAATCCAAGTGATAACTGCAGTTATAACCTGTGGGAGTATTGCATAGCAGATAAGCATAGATAGTTATAACTCAGCCCTTAGGCAACATATGAGTCATGCATAACAGCCAAAAATTGCACCACTAAGAAACTCAGAGGTTCATATGGGAACACCCAGCTATTTTCTGCCAGGTGGGAGGGTACTCCAATAATAGAACTTGGCTCATGCTGTCAGTGACCTTATGTGTGTAGCAGGGAATGAAAAAAATTAAGCAGTACCAACATGATAAGTATCATTTGACAGATAAGGAAAGTAAATATGAAGGCTCCTTTTCAGAGTAGCACAGCAAGCCAATGTCAAGACCAGAAGAATATAGTGGTAGGAAGAAACTATGTAGTTCAACTTTTGCCTTTTACATATGATGAAATTGAATTTAAGAGAGGGTGCATGATTTAAGTAAGATTACACAGTGAATTCCTAGAAAATCCTAGGCCCTCCTCACTCCCAGGCCAGGTGCTTTTCCATTAATCCATATAGTAGACATGTTGAATTCTAATGAACATCTGATGTTCACAAACATGTGGTTCTCCTCTATTTTCAAGTACATGCAGGAATACAGTTCTTTCACCCCTTTGAAGTTAGGCATATCTATGAGGACTAACTCGAGCCAGTGAAATTTGAGCAGAAGTGATGTTTGTTACAGGCAGGACCACACTTTTAATTGTTATTGCCTGACTCTCCAAACCTCTGTTCCCTGTTCTAGAGAGATTGGAAGAATATGCTGAGATAAACGAATTGATATGTCTGGGCTCCTGAGTAACTACATTGAGCAGAGACTTGATGTACCTTCATGGGACACGTAGGGTAAGTAAGGAAAGTATTTTTGTTGTTTTAGTAAATTTTAATTTACTATGATTTACTTATTTGTTACTACAACATAAACTCTCCTATCCTGGGTAATTCACTTCCTGCCAGTTCCTTACTTGTTCAGTCATTTCTCTGATAAGGTTTTGGTTTAGAGTGACTGCTTAATCAATGTTTCTCTTCTCTCAGAACTCATAAGGATAGGTCTTCCCCTCCAGTGGCCAAAGATGAACATCTGACCAATCTGAGATTCCCAGATTCTCTGCTCTAGGAATTTGGAAACAGTGATGGATAGAAAAGTCATGATTGGTTTCTTATCTCTGTTCTTTAGGTAGTAGTTGACCTGACAAAGGGTAAACTTGGAAACAATGAAGTGGCTATGTTTGAATATGTGTATAATCAACAAAATGAAAGATGAAGAGAAAGGAAGACATAAAGTGAAAGACAGAAAAAGAAAGAAGATGAGGGAGGGAGAAGAAGAGAAGAAGAAATTAAAGAAAGAAGGAAGAAGAAAAAAATATGGAAGAAAAATAGGGATGAGAATTTTGCTAGTGTTCTTAATGATTTCTTGCTTCTGTTTCTAGTGACCCTTTTCCAGAGCCTCATGAGACTACCTTTGGGTTTTGTGAGCTGCTCTTATGTCTTCATAATACATTATCTTTACCAACTGAGTTCATCTGAAATGGGTTTCTTTGCCTTACAAACAACATTAAATCAGAAGGTCTGACTGGTAAATTTAGGTCCTTTCTACTTACAGAAAATAAAATCAAATGCTTATGTGTTAACACACTTTTGTGTTAAACATGATTCAATTAAGTGTTGTGAGCTAGAATATATTCATCCATAAATAAATAGAGAAATAGAACAATAAATATAGAAAAAGAATAAAAAACTTAGGTGATGACCCTGCTTAAGGGGTAAGGGAGAAAAATGGAAAAAGGAAATGATATATCAGATAGATGTGTTCAGAAGCTTGAGAAGATTCACTGAATGTGTACTAGATGTCAAGTGCTGATTCATGTACTAGGAATACAGCACTGACCAAGTCATAAAAAAATCTCTGTTCTTGCCAACTTACATTCTTATGATGCATGACAGACAACAAGTGGACAAATAAACAAATTTAAAAACTCAAGTAGCCATCCTGATTTAGAATTTGTGATCAGTCATGAATAAAACTGTCTATACAAAAAAGTCAACTAACAATAAATGATAGCTTGAAATAAAATTAGGTGATTGGATAAAGATCAGATGTACATTTTAGATTGCAAATTGCATTCAATACAATTCAAGGAGAAAGACAATTCCCAGACTGAGAAATGGACTGAAAAGTCTTTGCTTTAACATTCATGACCTCAGAGAAAGCAGAGGGAAAGAGGAAAAGAGGGAAAGATAGAGACAATGAGCAGGAATTAAAAAAAAAAAAAGCCTAAGAAGATCAAAATATACAATGCAATGGATTTGGATTGGATTGGAGCCACTTTGGAAAACAGTTTAGCAGTTTCTCATAAAGTTAAACATACACTATTGCTATGGCTCAGCAATTCCACTGCTAGGTAAATACCAAACAGAAATACAAATGTATATTCACACAAAGACTTGTACATAAAAGTTCATAGCAGTTTTATTCAAAATAACCAAAAAGTAGAAACAACCAAGTTGAAGGACAATTGAATCCATAAACCAATGGCAGTATGTTTATACAGTGAAACACTAACCAACAAAATAAAGGAACCATTTATTCATGCAACAACATAGATAAATTGTAAATGCTAAAAGGCCAAACTGAAAAAAAGTCATATATTGAATAATTCCATTTATATGATATTTTGGAAAAAAACAAAACTATAGAGACTGAAAACAAGGGGTTTCCAGGAACTTTGTTGGGAAGTGAGGATAACCTCAAATAAGCAGCACATGTGAATTTGGCATGGGGAGTTATTATACATATTTCTACACTACACAGAATGAATTTCATTACTTGTGTGCCTGTGGATTTTAGAATCCTAGTTTGTTTGCTTTTTTAAAAAATAAGATTACACTAAGGGTTCTTTTTGAAGGTTTTGCAATTGACACAAATTAGTTTGATTAACCAATTGTCTCTGAGCAGAGAGCAGGTCCATGAACACACTGATAATCTGAAACACAAATTAATAGAGCTAAGGTTAGACACAGGTTTAAAGTATCTCAGGACAAAATGCACTCTAGAAACCCCATAGAAAATGGTCAACCATCTCCTCCTCACCAAATTTCTCAAGCTAAACAACAGAAGCCATGAATTGAGATCACTATGGAAAGGAATTTACTCAGTGTCAAACAGTGAAAGACATTGCCTAGGAGTAAATCTAAAATAAAGATGACCAACAAGTAGTCTTAGAGCTCAGCAGATGGATAAAGTTTGTCTTTGTTGATAGAAAACAAAATTAAGCTAATAATCACAAATCAAAAATAAATTCAAAAATCAAAAAGAAACACTAACTTCTAAACAAAATTAACTAATTCCAGTGATTGTAGTAAGATGACATGTGAACCTTTCTAGCCTCATTTGTAAAATTAGGATGAAAACTACCTGTTAGAAGTTAGAAGGCTAAATTAAATTATCTCAAAATTACTTCCTGTTTTAGTACAGTCTTTTTTTTAATATTTATTTTTTAGTTTTTGGCGGACACAACATCTTTGTATGTGGTGCTGAGGATCGAACCCGGGCCGCACGCATGCCAGGCGAGCGCGCTACCGCTTGAGCCACATCCCCAGCCCTAGTATAGTCTTTTAAGACATTTGTGGAGAGAAGTTACTTCTAAGCATCAAATACTGAATTGATTATATAGGACAGATGAAAATCACTGAATATAATTCAAAGACTTACAGGAAAAATAAGTTTCAAAACTGTTCATTAGTAGTAACTGATAGACATGAATTTTGTCAAAAGAGATTTAAACGGAAGAATATTGCTTTATTCCAAAAGAACTGGATATATTATTTGATGTTTTGAATATATCAGAGGAGGATCCTCTTCATGACACTGCAACTACCTTTGTCCTATTACATCATTGGCAAAGTGGTCTCAGGGACACAGAGAGATCTCTGTTTTCATTGCAAATAAGAACCTTTAGTGTACACTGGTTTAATAGTGGCACTAGAGTAAGAGAAAATTATCTAACCAAAAGCACTTTGAAAGATGGTTACAAATGTCAAAGCAGAAGACAAAAATATAACAGAAAAACATTCCAAAGATACTTTGGAAACTATAATGAATGTAATCATTTTGTTATTTTACCAGACTTGCTTGGAGTAGATGACAAAGACTGCATTTGTTAAATAACTAAAATCTAGACCTCTACCATATTGTTCATTGATAGGAAATATCTATACCTGGGTAGTATAAAATTCCATGGTGAATAAGCAGGGTGAAGCTTATTCAGAAGTGGGAGTCAGGCTTGTCACAACCTCACCCACCTAGAAGGCAGCCACAAAACTAGAATTAAGGGGAAAACCTCTGCCTACCCAGACATATTTTCTCAAGTCTGCCAACATTTCTCAAAGACTCTTTACTTAAAATTATATGAAATAAACTGATGTTGCTAGTTAAATGTTTCTTCACTATCTGGTTTCTCCTCGTAGATTAAGCTTGTCCCTAAATTACAGAAGACTATAGATTAGGATATGAATAAACCAAATGAGAATCAGCATCTGATAATAAGAAAAAGGACACAGAAATGCCTTCAAGTTGAAAATGGAATTAGGTAGTAACTTAAACTAGAGGCATAGTTAGACAAACCACAAAGCTATCTAAGAGGACTTGACAGCATAACAGTGATACTCAGCATATATAGCTATAAATGACCTGTATCAAACAAAAAAGGATTAAATTGATTTTGTTAAAACCATGTGATAGGGGACAGACAGATGCAAGTAGAGCATACATGAAGTTAAGAGAATAATTCTATAAAATGGGCCCACTGTGCTGACCCCCACATGCTTTCTTTTCTAAGAAGCTATGTACCTGTAGCCCTGCCTGGCTTAAATGGACAGGATATATCACATTCCTCAGCAAACTACCTGTTATCCACAGGAGAAATGCAGGCCTACAATAACATCAAAATGTCAGTAAGAGGAACCCAAGTTACCCTGAGGGAGAGACTTTTGTGACCATTTTCACAGTCCAGATCCCAAAACTCAGAGAGATAAGGATAGCTCCTCCTAACCATAAAAGCTGTAAGAATTTATGGTTAAGAGTTCAATTAGAGGGGCTGGGGTTGTGAATTAGTAGTAGAGTGCTCACCTAGCACACATGAGGCACTGAGTTTGATCCTCAGCATCACATAAAAATACATAAATAAAATAAAGGTATTATGTACATCTACAACTAAAAAATATATATTTTTTAAAAACCCAATTAAAACCTGTCAGCATGAGCCAAGGTGACCTATAACTGCCATGGCAATGGGAATTGGAAGTCTGATGTCATCCTGTTGCCAGTCAAGAGGTGGACCTGGGTGGGATTCTCTGGAAACTTCCACAGAGTCCCTAATAAAAATGGAGTCCAGGAGAGGCGTGCTGTCCCTCTCTTCTCTGAGAGGACCCATTATCTCCCTTGAGAGTGACCCCTTTCCCTTTGCCAATCCCTTCAATAAACTCATGCCTGTTACTCTGAGTGACATGTATGAAATCATTTTGACTTCATTGCAAGAATTGGGGTTTGAAGAGGGGTCTTTGTACCACCTCAGTTTCCCAGAAGGCCCCATCCTTGTAATACATATTTCTATCTATTGAAGCTGCAAAGCAAATGTGATATATCTTAGACAGGGTCCCACCTAAAATAGTGAAGTGTTCCAACATTTCAGTACTTAATAGGGAAAATACCATTATTCCTGACACCCCGAGATAAAAGCAACTATCTTGTTCACTATGCTCCATTTGTCAAGTTTATTTATGGAATCATTTAATTCAAATTCAAAAACGTGATCAAGGAATGGCTATATTTTTTAAAAGACATGAGCTAGAGACTGGATGGGTAGGTATTCCAAATGGAAAAGACACAGATTGGTTACTAGTCAGGAAGACGGGCATGAAAACAAGTAACTGGTTCAAAGAAGATGGTTAGAATTTAATGTGATGGGACTGGGGTTAGGGATAAATTGGTGAGTTCTACATAAGGCCTGAAGAAAATCTGGAAAGCCTTTCTGAGCTAGCACAGATTTGAGCAGATCCTAAAGGACTGAGCAGGTAGAAGGTACAGCAAAGTGATAAAAGTACATGGTAAGTTTAAACAAAGGCAAGTATCCTGGTATAGCAAATGAGTGAAAGATACCTTAAGAAATAAGGCCGGTAAGGTAATTTGTGATGGCCTGAATTACAAGATGATTTTTTAAAAAATTTGTCCCACTGGCAAAGAGAAGGAATTAAAAGTTTTTAAGCAAGAGAATGATGTAAAGTGAAGTTTTTCTTAAGGAAAATAATGTAGGTTTGCGGCTATTGTACTAATTCACAAGGGAGAAAAAAAAGGCCTAAACTGAACAACAATAGCATAGCAGAAGAGTACTTCTGTGTACAATCTATCTTTTTTGTTTGTTTGTTTTTAATTCCCAGGGAACCATAAACTATGCCCTTAATCTTTCAAAAAGGATTTCTCTGAGTCAAATAAAACCAGAATCCTATAATTTCAGAATTTAAAATACTTCAATAGTCCACCCCCATTCAGGATACAAATGATGAGCCTGAGATCTAAACAGGGTAAGGGACTTACCCCAGGTTAACATGGCTAGTTAACAGCTTTTAGAAAATGAAAGGTATTTTCCCTTTAATTATTTTAACTACCTATAGGTGATCATCATGAAGATCACCCAAGGATGGACTCTATCTAACCAACCTTTGTCCTACAAGCTGCTAAATATCTTGTAATACATCAAAAGTGAAAGCTACACTTAGTCATCTAGATATTCTGTTCAAACTAGACAGTGTTTTCAATGTTCAGGAATAACTGTGAAATCTTGGACTCAGATATAAATCTAGAAAAATCATCTCTGGCAACTTAGCCAACTGAAATTTCCATCTAAGAGCATCATGCTCTATTGCGGAAATCTTTTCCAACAGAGGATATACTGCTTTTTCTTGAATGCTTTAGAAGGTAACACTTGTTTGTTTTCTTATTTATTGAAGTACTAGTAGTGAACATACACCAAATTGTTAATAAGCTGTTATGGTTCACCATAAGTGAGAAGTTATAGCACTTCTCAGCAGCACCTCAGTTCTCATTTTAAGCTTACAGAGGCATCATGTTTAACTATTTTGCTAAGAGCAGACCCAAATTCCAAAGTGAAGCTTCCTAATCAGCGGCGTTTCAGACTAAGAAAAAGCTCCTAAGTCTTCTGGTTTAGACCTAAACATGTTTTTCACAAGAAACAAAGCACTAACCAGAGGACTGAGAATCAGGAATCCAACCTGAATGAGGCACTTGAGCCTCAGACTTTTCATTTGTAGAACAAGGCATTAGTAGTGTCTAATACTATTCTAATGTGAAGTATCCCTTTCTCTTTGTGGCTTTCTTCTTTCTGCAGGTGTTCCTTCAATCAGAATTCACCTTCCTAATTAAGCCACCCTATTTAAAATTTAAATTCGCCCCTTCCTTTAAAACTGTGTGCTCCCTTTTCCTGCTTTTTTAAAGGAGGTTTCACCACCTTAAATATTATATATTTACTCCTTTTATTTTCTATTTGATCCACAAGGTCATCACAAGGGAAGGAATTTTTGTTTTGTTGTACAAAATGAGCCTAGAACACTCCCTTTCACATAGTGATTAATATTTGTTAAGTGAAAGAATGAATGATTCTTTCTATTTCAAACATCACCAGTCTCTGAAATTATGAATGCTTTAGAAGGTAACACTGCTGATACTAAATACATTTTTGATACTAGGTATATATGTCTTGGTACCCTGTGATCTTTTAGTGTCAATACATGCCCTATTTATATACTCATTTATAGATGCTATTCCTAATTTGAAAATCAAGAAGGTTTCTAATATTGCTTTCGAACATATTGATATTCAAATAAAAGCTTTATCAAATGCTCATCTTTTGGTCAGAAATTCAGCCCTCAAGTATAAGATAATACCTATGAGAAAATCTTTACCATATTCTGCTTTATATTTAGTGTTTAGAGACATATGCTGGTAAAAAGTAAAGTCTGCCTATTTTTCATACATTGAATACAGCCTCTTTAACAAATGGTGCTGGGAAAACTGGTGATCCATATGTAGAAGAATGACACTAGACTTATCTCTTACCCTGCATAAAAATCAACTCAAAATTAATCAAAGACCTAGAAATTAGACCAGAAACTATGCAACTCTTAGAAGAAAACATAGGATGAATACTCCAGCATATAGGCACAGGCAATGATTTTTCTCAATAGGACCCCTAAAACTCAGGAAATTATGCCAAGAATTAATAAATGGATGGCATAAAATTAAAATTTCTGCACAGCAAAGGAAACAATTAAGAATGTGAAGAAAGAACAGACAGAATGGGAGAAAATCTTTGCTAGCTACTTTTCTGGCAGAGGATTAATATCTATAATATTATAAAGAACACCAAAAAGCTTAACACTTGAAAACCTCCAATTAATAAATGGGCAAATTAATTAAACAGACACTTCTCAAAAGAAGAAATACAAATGGCAAACAAATGTATGAAAAAATGTTCAACATCATTAACAATTAGGGAAAAGCAAGTCAAAACTACACTGAGATTTTATATCACACCAGTCAGAATGGCAGTCATCAAGAATACAAACAATAATAAATGCTAGAGAGAATATAGAGAAAACAGAACACTTTTACATGGTTGTTGCGATTGTAAATCGGTACAACCACTGTGGAAGTCAATATGACTAGGCATGAAAAACTAGGCAAGAAACCACCATATGATCCAGCTATCATCCACTCCTCAGTATTTATCCTAAAGAATTAAAGTCAGCATACTATAGTGATAAATGCATACCAATATTTTTAGCAGCCCAATTCACAATAGCCAAACTATGGAACCATCCTAGGTCCATCAACAGATGAATGCATAAAGAAAATGTGGTATATATACACAATGGAGTTTTATTCAGCCATAAATAAAAGTTAAATTATGTCATTTGCAGGAAAATGGATGGAACTTGAAACCTTTATGTTAAGCAAAATAAACCAAACTCAGAAGGTCAAAGGTTGCATGTTCTCTCTCATATATGGAAGGTAGAGAGAAAAAAAGGAAAAGAAAGGTGTGGGGGTGATCACATAAAAGTGAATGGAGATCAGTGGAATAGAGGAAAGGGATGGGGGGGCGTGGAAAGAGGGAAGGGAGGGGAAAGTGCTAAGGAGGGATATTGGCCAAATTATAGTTATATTGTGTGCATGTACTAATATGTAACAACAAATTCCACCATTATATACAACTATAATGCACCAATAGAAATGTGGAGATATATATATATATATGAAGTTTAAGACTGATGTGTATGTGTGCCTGTGTGTGTGTGTGTAGAAAGAGAGAGGGGGTATGTATTATTTTAAGACTGCTTGTATTTTCTGGTCATGGTGGTGCACATCTATAATCCCATGGTTTGGGAGGCTGAGGCAGGAGGATCACAAGTTCAAAGCCAGCCTCAGCAATTTAGGAAGGCCCTAACAACCTAGAGAGACCCTGTCTCAAAAATAAAAAATAAAGGGCTAGGGATGTAGCTCAGTAATTAAGCAGACCTGGGTTCAATCCCCTGGTACCAAATAAATGAATAAAAATTTAAAAGACTGCCTGTTTTTGCCTACAGAAATCTCCTACTTTAACAATCTTCATAACTGAACTTCTTAGGGATTTGGACTAATATTCAGTATATAATCAAGTTCTTATCTTAAATTGAGAAAAAACCTGCTGTTTTATTAAAGTATAATTACAATCACTATATATGTATATATCTGTATATATTTATATACATATAGATGGAGTTCAGAAGAATGATGCCCTGTGCTTCTAACTTAATTGTCTCACAAAACATTTTCCAACAGTACCTGTAATGTTATGTTTTGAGAACCAGTCAGTAGAAAAATAGGATTGAAAAGCTAATTTGAGAGTTGGGGATATAGCTCAGTTGGTACAGTGCTTGCCGTGCATGCATAATCCCCAGCACCACAAAAATAAATAAATAAATAAAAACTAATTTGAATGGAAATGTACTGCCTTTAGCACCAAAGCTATACACAGGTGAAATGAAGCTCAAATTAACAAACGGAGTTGTGAAAAAGAAAGGAGTAATAAATATACACCTCAAGGAGCATATGGAGTATGGGCATATTTCCTTAAGGCAGTCATATTAATCATGAATGGGAATTTTATGGACCAATTATGTAAAAACTCAGATATCCAAGTTCCTTAGGAAAAGGATATTCTAGATACGTAAATTTTCCAGAACATTCCTTAAAAATCAAACTTTAGCTGGGTATGATGGCATGCCTGTAATCCCACCTACTTGGGAGTGTGAGACAGAAGAACCATAAGTTTGAGGGCAGCTTAAGCAACTTAGCAATACTCTTTCTTAAGATAAAATAAAAAGAGTTGAAGATATAGCTCAGTGGTAGTGAGGCTACCTATCATGTGTGAGGCCCTAGGCTTAATCCCAAGTACTACATAAACACACACACACACACACACACACACACACGCAAAAGAATCAAAATGTTTCCAATGTTTCCATAAAATTTTTTAAAAGTCCTGTTGCCTGCTGGGTTAAAAAAATTCTTCCTGGATAAATGAAACCAGAGAACATCACTCTAAGGGAAGTAAGCCAGAGTCAGAAAGTTGAGTCAAGCATTTTCTCTCATATGCAGAAGCTAGAGAGAAATAGGAATATTTTTAAAGTGAGATCTCCTGAAAATAGAAGGGAGAACAGTGAAATAGAGGAAGGGGATTGAGGGGGAGGGAGGAGGGATGGGAAAATGAAAAAGTGGTGGAATGAAACTAACCAAACTGTCCTATGTATATGTAAATATACCACAGTGAATTTTACCTCTATGTATGTCTATAAAGCACTAATTTAAAAAAACTACAAATAAATAAAGTAAAGACCAGTGGAGTACAAGAAAGGGATCAGCAGAGGGAAAGTGGAAGACCCAGAGACTGAATTGGAGCAAATTATATTCCATGTTTGTATGATTATGTCAAAGTGAATCACAATATTTTTATAACTATAATGCACTAATAAAAATAGATAAAATATAAATTACTAACCCACGCCTTTTATTTCCAGGTGGCTCACCAATAAGGATTGTGTTGGTCTCTCACAACATGTTTAAAATTTAATCTACATTACTTGTGGGAGTTTCCTTGACAAAAAAAAAAATAATAATAATAAGGCTTAAATTTTTAACTAGGCTTTTCTGATATCTTGATTTTCATGGGCAATCTATAAGTAACTGTTAAAATAAATTAGGAACAAATAAGATAAATTTCTGTATGATGAGTGATGAATATATCACAATGAATTCTATTTTATATGTAGCTATAATACACCAATTAAAAAAAATAGAAGATCAATGAAGAAAGGAAATCAGGGAGAAGAAAACCAGGGAAAGGATGATACTGAGGATTGAAATGGGACAAATTATATTATCTGCATTATGGATGTGTCAAAATGACATCAACAATTGTGCAAAACTATAATGCACTAATAAAAGTAAATACATTTTTAAAAATCCTGCTAATTTTCCCATCTTCTTTTAAAAAGTATGTTAAATATTACATGTTTACATTATATAATTGAGAAGCTACAATGAAACTAAACCCATAATCAATCATTTTTAGTCAATTCCTAGAACAAGGGTATGTATGATTTTTTAATATATATAGAGGCTGAAGCTGCTGTCAACTTTCAGTCTGTCCCAAATGGTTATATACTAAGTCCATCTCTCCCCAGAATTAGCAAAATACTCATACTCAGTTTGGCAAAATAGTATGCGAAAATCACATACCTTTTCCTGGCCCATTTTTCTTTTCTGCATCTCAGTCTTGCAAATCATTCTTCTTGGCAACCTTCCATTCCATTGAAAAGGAAGAACCATTTAGCACCTAGATTTTTCCTGGCTCTACTCCTGGTTCTTTTTAAGCTCTTAGTTGAACTCTGTATCTAAGGTCTTCCTGCCTTCTTGGCAGGAGCCCTGGCATTGGCGAGCATTGGGTCAGTATTCCTGGCAATGCAGATTTGTCTGGTGCCCAAAGTAATGGGAAGAATCACTGCTAATCCTTAGTTTTACTTCCTCAGATTCACCGAGAAAGACTTTTAAACTGACATCTCCATTTTGGGAAGGAATAGACTAGAGATTTATTCAATCATTAACCCATTCCAAGAAAGCACTTGCACAGATTGAGCAAAGCTTCTTTGAGGTGCTAATGGGACATTTTCAGTTCCTTTCTTTGATCTGCAAAGAATGAAAACATCATAGGGGGTAAATGCCTTGGTCTGCCAACTATGACCAGTTCTTTTACTGCATCCCCATCCTCCACAAAACCAAGAAAGGAATGAAAGGAAGAAAAATAGGGAAAAAAATGGTTTTTGCAATCTGCAGAGTCATATCAGGGAGAGAAGCAAGGAAGGAAATAATGATATTGGGAACATTCTAAAAGTTTCCAAGAATCGAATATCATGTTTCCAAGGTGTCTATTTTATGCTTCATTCACTTCTATCTAAAATAAGGCCTCATTCCTTTTCCTAGAATCATTCAAAACAAAAACTTATCATGCATACTCTGCCTATACATGTCTCTACCCTCTTATATCCTTCTTTTCAATTCCAAAAAGTGCTTGTGTTTTATTTCAAAGCTACTTGCCCAAAGATGTCAATTAACAGAGATATTTCTGTTCAAGAACTTGGTCCAACCCTTTAATCATTGGGTCATTTGACCCAAAACATGGACTAATTTTCCAACTATGATTCACAATAGTACATACAAATAATTGGCAAAAAGAGTGCATTCAGAAAAACATATGCCTGTAGATAGATAGACTGCTTTGTGTATCTCTTAAAGCATTTCAAGATTCAATCACTAAAGTAATTACAATTGGTATTAGGGAAAGCCAAATTTCCCTGAGCCATAGAAGAGAGATGTAAAAAAAAAAAACAAAAACCAACAGGGCCTGGGGATGTGGCTCAAGCAGTAGCGCGCTCGCCTGACATGCATGTGGCCCGGGTTCGATCCACAGCACCACATACAAACAAAGATGTTGTGTCCACTGAAAACTAAAAAAAGAATAAATATTTTTAAAAAATCCTCTCTCTCTCTTTAAAAAAAAAAAAAAAAAACAACAAACAAAAAAGCCCATTGTGTTCACACACTCATGTCTCAACTAAATCATGCTTGCTCATTAATTTGTAATTCAGAGTTTGTGACCTTGTTAATAAGATTAATATCAATGACACAGCTGAAGTCCCACATAAATAGTCTGTTCATCCTTTTATAAACATTTAGCAGGTTGTGGGTCACTTGTCATATAGTGTTTATTATTTTTTCATATATCCTAATTATTTATATATATGTTTAGGAGATGATACCATTAATGTCTGAAAAGTGCTTCTCATGCCATAGATATGATTTTACCTGCTGACTCAGAGGTATAAGGAGCCCATGTAACCACGTGGCAATCTAACTTTCAAATTTATGGAACCACTGTTTTGATTCACTCTTTTCCTTGAAACTAAGCTTTGTAGGCCAACAGAAAAAAGGTTGCAGGAATAGAAAACAAAAAAAAAATGTACTATTGGGTCATTCTTGATTCCTTAACTCATAAATCTCGGCTATGGGAGAAATAGTGCCATATATTAGATGGCGATTTTTAGAATAAATAGCATTCCAGAGAAAATTGCTCCATCCTTCAAGATATTTCCACAATAAGTGAGTTGCCAAAAGGCCATTCCACAACTCAATCAAGCCATCTGCTTCAGGAGGTGGGGGAAATATTAAGACCACTGAGTTTTATGAGCGTGGGCCCATTGCCATCCTTCATTTGCTGTGCAGTGATTCCTTGAGCAGTAGTAATGCTGTGTGCAATGCTGTTCTGGCATATATAACATTCTCTAGGTCATGGATGATAGTTTTGGCAGAAGTATTGCATGCAGGCAGACAAGTACGTATCAAGAATAATTGTTTATTCTAGTAGGAACAAAACCCTGCTCATTCCATGATAGAAGTGATCCAATGTAACCTTTCCACCAGGTAGGTAACTGACCACTCCAGATGATGATATCATATTAGGGACTCAGTGTTAGCCTCTTTTGCTGGAAGATTAGACACTCAACATGGTCTAAAGGTATGTCAGCCTTGGCTAATGGAAGTTCATGTTGCTGAGCCCCTGAATAACCTCTATCCCTATCACCATCACCATGTTTTTCATAAGCGCATTGGGTAAGGACAGAGGTGACTGGGAAAGAAGCTGACTTGTATCCACAGTGAGTCATTCTATTCCTCAGAATGTTAAAATATTTTTCTAATAAGGTCAGCCTTGGTTAACGGAAGTTCATGTTGCTGAGCCCATAAATAGCCTCTATCCCTATCACCATGACCATGTTTTTCATAAGCCCATTGGGTAAGGACAGAGGTGACTGGGGAAAGAAGCTGACTTGTATCCACAATGAGTCATTCTATTCCTCAGAATATTAAAATATGCTTCTAATAAGGCCATCCTTTAGTAAACTCTCATATGGGACAAAAATATGTTTAAGCTTTTCATCAATTTGAGAGGTCAATATAAATACCTCTTCTCCAGATGCCGTTGTTACCAATTTTTCAACATGCCCTTTCCAAACTCCTCACCTTCCATTAGTCACAGTCCATGAATCAGTCTATAATCATATATCTGTCCATTTTTCCTTCTAGGCAATGTGAAAAACCAGCTACATTGCTTAAACTTATGTCCACTGGGAGGATTTCCCTTCACCATTGTCCTTCAAAGACATCCCAGATATAGGCTACCATGTTGTACCTGTCCACTTTCAATAGTACATGTATTTTATGCAGAACCATCTGTAAACTAGACTTCTCCTCTTTCGTCAACTAATCAAAAGGAAGTCCCCATGAGGTCATAGGTATGACAAAAAAAAAAAAAGATAGTGTAGCATTATCTGATTCTGTTTTTTGTTACTATAGATATATCTAAGGTTGGATAACCTATAAAGAAAAGAGATTTATGTGGATCACAATTTTGGGGACAGAATGAAAGAACAAGAGAGATGGTCCCATATTTTTAGTCTCTGTATTAGTCAGCATTTTTGCCCTGTGAAAAAAGAACTGACGAGAACAATTTTAAGGTAGAAAAGTTTATTTGGGGCTCACAGTTTCAGTGGTCTCAGTCCATAGATGGCTAACTCCGTTCACTGGGGCCTGAGGTGAGGCAAAACATTATGGCAGAAGTGTTACAGAGGAAAGCATCTGGGAAAATAGCACCAGGAGGGGGGCATGGTGCAAGTGCTCAGCTCAACAAAGACAAAATATATACCCCAAAGGCATGCCCCCACTGACCCACATCC